>NC_061514.1:39763928-39866768 GCF_022539505.1 Lolium rigidum | reverse complement strand
TAAATTGTTATATGGTTGGAATTGGAAAATGCTACATGTAGTAATTGGTAAAATGTCTTGGATAATGTGATACTTGGCAATCGTTGTGCTCATGTTTAAGCTCTTGCATCATATACTTTGCACCTATTAATGAAGAAATACATAGAGCGTGCTAAAATTTGGTTTGCATAATTGGTCTCTCTAAGGTCTAGATAATTTCTAGTATTGGGTTGAACAACAAGGAAGACGGTGTAGAGTCTTATAATGTTTACAATGTGTCTTTTATGTGAGTTTTGCTGCACTTGTTCATCCTTGAGTTTGCTTCAAATAAACCTTGCTAGCCTAAACCTTGTATCGAGAGGGAATACTTCTCATGCATCCAAAATCCTTGAGCCAACTACTATGCCATTTGTGTCCACCATACCTACCTACTACATGGTATTTCTCCGCCATTCCAAAGTAAATTGCTTGAGTGCTACCTTTAAAATTCCATCATTTACCTTTGTAATATATAGCTCATGGGACAAAATAGCCTTAAAAACTATCGTAGTATTGAATATGTACTTATGCACTTTATATTTTATTAAGTTGCTTGTTGTGCGATAACCATGCTTACGAGGAACGCCATCAACTATTGTTGAATATCATGTGAGTTGCTATGCATGTCCGTCTTGTACTGAAGGTCTATCATTTTAGTGGTTGGAGCATGCAAAATTGTTAGAGAAGAACATTGGGCCGCTAACTAAAGCCATGAACCATGGTTGAAGTTTCAGTTTTGGACATATATCCTCAATCTCATATGAGAATAATAACTTTGTTACATGCTTATGCATTTAAGAGGAGTCCATTATCTGTTGTCCATGTTGTCCCAGTATGGATGTCTAAGTTGAGAATAATCAAAAGCGAGAAATCCAAAATGCGAGCTTTCTCCTTAGACCTTTGTACAGGCGGCATGGAGGTACCCCTTTGTGACACTTGGTTGAAACATGGCATGCGAAGATCCGGTAGTCCAAGTTAAGTAGGACGAGGTGCGGGCACTATTAGTATACTATGCATGAGGCTTGCAACTTGTAAGATATAATTTACATAACTCATATGCTTTATTACTACCGTTGACAAAATTGTTTCATGTTTTCAAAATAAAAGCTCTAGCACAAATATAGCAATCGATGCTTTCCTCTTTGAAGGACCAATCTTTTACTTTTATTGTTGAGTCAGTTTACCTATCTCCCTCCACCTTAAGAAGCAAACACTTGTGTGAACTGTGCATTGATTCCTACATACTTGCATATTGCACTTGTTATATTACTTTATGTTGACAATTATCCATGAGATATACATGTTACAAATTGAAAGCAACCGCTGAAACTTAATCTTCCATTATGTTGCTTCAATGCCTTTACTTTGAATTATTGCTTTATGAGTTAACTCTTATGCAAGACTTATTGATGCTTGTCTTGAAGTACTATTCATGAAAAGTCTTTGCTTTATGATTCAGTTGTTTACTCATGTCATTACCATTGTTTTGATCGCTGCATTCATTACATATGTTTACAATATGATCAAGGTTATGATGGCATGTCACTTAAGAAATTATCTTTGTTATCGTTTTACTCGCTCGGGACGAGCGAGAACTAAGCTTGGGGATGCGATACGTCTCCAACGTATCGATAATTTCTTATGTTCCATGCTACTTTATTGATGATACCTACATGTTTTATGCACATTATATGTCATATTTATGCATTTTACGGAACTAACCTATTAACAAGATGCCGAAGTGCCGGTTCACATTTTACTGCTGTTTTTGGTTTCGAAATCCTAGTAACGAAATATTCTCGGAATTGGACGAAATCAACGCCCAGGTTCCTATTTTGCCCGGAAGCATCCAGAACACCCGAGAGCCGCCAGAGGGGGGCCCTGTGGGCCCCAGATGACATGGTGGCGCGGCCCAGGCCCTGGCCGCGCCACCCTATGGTCTCGTCGCCTCGTTGACCCTCCTGCGCCGCCTCTTCGCCTATTTAAAGCCCCTGCATCGAAAACCCTTACGGAGAAAGCCACGATACGCGAAACCTTCCAGAGCCGCCGCCATCGCGAAGCCAAGATCTGGGGGACAGGAGTCTCTGTTCCGGCACCCTGCCGGAGCGGGGAAGTGCCCCCGGAAGGCTTCTCCATCGACACCGCTGCCATCTCCACCGCCATCTTCATCACCGCTGCTCGCTCCCATGAAGAGGGAGTAGTTCTCCATCGAGGCTCGGGGCTGTACCGGTAGCTATGTGGTTCATCTCTCTCCTATGTAGTTCAATACAATAATCTCATGAGCTGCCTTACATGATTGAGATTCATATGATGATGCTTGTAATCTAGATGTCATTATGCTAGTCAAGTGGGTTTTACTTATGTGATCTCCGGAGACTCCTTGTCCCACGTGTGTAAAGGTGACGAGTGTGTGCACCGTGTGGGTCTCTTAGGCTATATTTCACGAAGTACTTATTCACTGTTGAAGAGCGTAGTGAAGTGCTTATTTATATCTCTTTATGATTGCAATGTGCATCGTATCACAATTTATCTATGTGCTACTCTAGTGATGTGTTATTAAAGTAGTTTTATTCCTCCTGCATGTGTGCAAAGGTGACAGTGCGTGCACCGTGTTAGTACTTGGTTTATGCTATGATCATGATCTCTTGTAGATTGCGAAGTTAACTATTGCTATGATAATATTGATGTGATCTATTCCTCCTACATATGCATGAAGGTGACGAGTGTGCATGCTATGCTAGTACTTGGTTTAGTCGTTTTGATCTATCTTACACTTAAGGTTACTTAAACATGAGCATTATTGTGGAGCTTGTTAACTCCGGCATTGAGGGTTCGTGTAATCCTACGCAATGTGTTCATCATCCAACAAAAGTGTAGAGTATGCATTTATCTATTACTGTTATGTGATCAATGTTGAGAGTGTCCACTAGTGAAAGTGTAATCCCTAGGCCTTGTTCCTAAATACTGCTGAGTTACTACTGCTTGTTTCTTGTTTTACTTGTGTTACTACTGCTCGCAATACTACCACCATCAACTACACGCCAGACAAGCTATTTTCACGGCACCGTTGCTACTTGCTCATATATATTTATACCACCTGTATTTCACTATCTCTTCGCCGAACTAGTGCACCTATTAGGTGTGTTGGGGACACAAGAGACTTCTTGCTTTGTGGTTGCGGGGTTGCATGAGAGGGATATCTTTGACCTCTTCCTCCCTGAGTTCGATAAACCTTGGGTGATCCACTTAAGGGAAAACTTGCTGCTGTTCTACAAACCTCTGCACTTGGAGGCCCAACACTGTCTACAGGAAAGGAGGGGGAACGTAGACATCAGTTTCCCCTATCAAACAATCAAGATTTAACCCGAATTGCTACAGCGATGACGAGGTGCAGCGGTGGTGATGGCGGTGTAGATGGTGGAGACGATGATGATGATGATGGAGATGATGTCCCACTCGATGACGATGGCGATGGCGTCGATTTCCCCCTCCGGGAGGGAATTTCCCCAGCGGATTCCTGCCCGCCGGAGAGCTCTTTTCTCTCTAGTGTTCTCCGCCCCGCAGAGGCGGCTGTAACCCTCCGTGAGGTCCTCTATCTGGCTTAGGTTTTCGGGACGAAGGAGTACGCGAAGAAAAGGAGGCGAAAGGGGCTGTGGGGCCCCCAGAGCATAGGGTGGCGCGGCCAGGCCATGGGCCGCGCCGCCCTATGGTCTGGGCCCACAGTGGCCCCTCTCTTCTTCCCCTTCTGGCTCCTTCCGTCATCTGGAAAAATAGGAATTTTCGTGAAATTCCCTTCCACGATTGATCTTCCGAAATATTGCGTTCGACGGCGCTTTTTCCGGCAGAATCCCGGCTCCGGTGCTTGATCCTCCAATAATGATGAAACATGCAAAATAGATGAAATAACATAAGTATTGTGTCCCAATATGAAATATATCAATGAATAACAGCAAATTATGATATAAAATAGTGATGCAAATTGGACGTATCAATGGCATCGAGCTGAGAAATCTCGGCGCCATCGTACAGAGGCGTCTTAGCAGCGGCTATCATATCATAGAAGGCCTTCGCGGCTGGCTCTGGTTCCTCCGGTTCTGGAGGTTCCTCCGGTTCTGGCGGTTCCTCCCGTGAAGGTGGCGACTCTGGCATGTGGGCATCGATAAGATCATCTAGAAAGTCTCTAACCCCATCGTACTCATTGCCATTGAGCCGCTGCCGCATCACCTCACCTCTGTCACGTTCGTGCTCATCAAAGTCGATCTGCGTGACGTAACGAGGCATATACCCATATTGCGAAGGTGTTTAAACATGTCATCCTTTCCACGACGGTGATGCTTCAAGCAACGATTGCACGGGCAAAGTGGCTGAACCTTCGTTTTGTACCACGCGCCAACTCCTTCACTAAATGCCAAGTCTTCCTTATCCACTCATCTGTTTTATTAGTCGCACTAACACGGCCGGTGTACATCCATCCATTATCAGCCATCCTCTGCTCTATTGGAAGCCAAACGACAAGCATAGCATTTATATCAAATAGGAAAATGCATCATATTTTATTTTTTTTAACGAGGCAAAACGAATGCATCAACCTACATCTCTACTAGGTGGGCTCCTAGCAGCCGCCGGATCCGTAGATTGAGTACGTTCTCCATGCTCTACCCGGTCCGAGTCAAAATTTCGGCGAGCACCTCCCGCTGCTCTCCCGATACACGTCTCGCCAAAAAGACAAGAGGATGTGCATCCGGAGAACAACGGTGAGCGCTGCCGAAATCCTGACTCGGACCGGAGCAGAGCATGGAGAACGTACCCAACTACGGATCCGCCGACTGTCCCGTAAATGCCGCAAGCGTTACGGTTGAAAATATGCCGACCACTAATGCATATTTATCCGCGTAACGCTTGAGGACGGGAAGTGACACCTAGGTTACGCAACTTGACTTGGAAAATGAATCTAGTGACATAAATAAAATGCGGAGAAGAAGTTGGAAATTTTGCTCACCCTCGGCTGTAGAGGAAGTAGTCGAACAACCGAGTGTCGATGTCGGTGACCGTCGAGAAGCGCGTCAAGATCCGGGATCGTCACGCCGGGGTGCTCACGACGAGGCGGTCACGGCATGGCCTATTACAAATCCATATTATTAGAAGAAATTCACATTTGCATTTCTATTTCCATTATTAAACATATATAGCATTTCAATTTCAACTACACATTTCTATTTCTTTCCAAATGTCCTAATTAGTGCGCACATCAACATCCAGCTACATAGCCACTGTTTCATTATGATGACCGATTTTGTACTGTTCACTGCCAAGCGGGACGACCAACACAACCTACCTAAATTAAACCACCTGCACATCCATACAACAGCAATATAGGATCAAGTAACCAAGTAACCAATTAGCATTGGAGCAACATCACCATCTGAATTAATGAAAGGCAGTAACTAGGCCACTGGCGGAGCTATGTAGGGGCCGAACCGGGCCGTGGCCCGCCCAGGTTTTGGGCCGAAAAAAATCAGGTAGTATGCATAACATGTCCAGCCCAACTGCAGCCCACCAAATGACCAGAACGGCAGAACCTCCACCTCTCTGCCTCGTTGACTCACGAAACCCAATCTCGCTCGACCAATAACAGCACCAATAGAAGCATGGCTGAGCTAGGTTTGTGAATTGAGAAGGGAAACCAGGGGAAGTAGGCGGAGGCGGAGCAGGGCGGCACAACAGTAGCAACGGCGCCGCCCCTAGCAGCGCCGGACCGCCGCCCATCACTGCAGCATGCAGTCACGCACGCGCAAGGCACTGCTTCGAGGCAGTGCTGGCCGGAGGTCCAACGGCCGACGCCGCGACCAGCTGCTGAATCAAGCCAATGATCTTCCCCAATTTGTCTGTACTGGTACTTTTTTTTTCCTAAATCCCTGGTTAGCAATAACTCGACTGTTCTCTGCATTTTCTAGTATGAAAATCATTAAAATGAGGTTACACAATAAGATGGAGGATGATTATCTTGCCAATAATCTATTAGTCAACATAGAGGGTGATATTTTGGAGACATACAACTATGCAGATGTCATTGCAGATTTTAGTGGCAAAAAAGATCGGAAAGTTGACTTGTAGTATCAAGTATGTATGCCTGGCCTGAACATCTCTAGTCTAGCTCCTTAGGTAGCATCTTTTGGTATAGCTTCTTTTTCTTGTAGTAATATTATATATGTATAATTCGTTGATATGTAACCAATCTAAGCATTGATGTTTAGTAAAGTGGTATGTTTGAGAATAAATTTCCGTGTCACAGTGAGGAAGAGAAGGGAAAGAGAGTAGCTCACAGTGAGGAGGTTGCGTCCGCAGCACCGTCTCGCCGGCTTCGAGGAGGAGGCCGGGGCGAGGAGGAGGAGGCCGGGGCGAGGAGGAGCGGGGGCGTCGAGGAGGAGGCCGGGGCAAGGAGGAGGAGGCCGGGGCGAGGAGGAGCGGGGGCGGCGGCGGGTCAGGCGACCTGCGGTGGGGAGGGCGAGGCCGGCCGTGGAGGTGGCGGGCGAGAGGAGGAGCGGGGCCGGCGGCGCGGGGCTCAGTTGAGTAGGCGGCGGCGGCGGGTAGGAGGCTGCGGCGGCGGCGGGTAGGAGGCGGCGGCGGGACGATTTGGAAAGAAAAACGCGAGCACGGGCGGGGGCGGGGACTTGGCCGAAAACGCGTGCCGACCAGGTGTTTTTCGGGCACAGCTCGTGCCCTACGCCGAGGGCCACCGTCGGCTTAGCCGTTGAGGTGGACCCTGGGCTTCCCGCTAGGGTTTGGATACGCCGAGGGCCCCCCTCGGCACATGTATTTTTTTTAAATTTTTTATTCTTGGATACGCCGAGGGCCCCCCTCGGCACATGTATTTTTTAAAATTTTTTATTCTTGAAGGGTTACCTCGACCAGGTGTTGGGGCGGGCATGCTATTCTGAGTTAGTACGAATGTGGCCGATTGAAGTGATTAGTTTAGTGAAATGCGAATCTTGCCGGACTAATTAAACTACATTTGAGGTTCCAATCAGACGATACACCTGGCCGCTCGACCATGCTTTGGTTAACCAGACGTAAGAAACACAATGTGAACCCAAATGTAACGAACATCACGTAGTACGTCTAGGTGGTACACCCATGACGGAGCGCTCCGTCGTACGGCACGCGGTGGTTTTGAACAGTGGAGACAGTGCAAGTGAAAAAAGGTAGAGTGACTGACGTTGGGGCAGTGGTGGGTTGGACCCCGACCAGGGACCGACCGGCGTCGCAGTCCCCGTCCCCGGCTTGGCCGGGACAAAAAGCAGGTGCACCAAACCACCACCCTTCTCGCTCGCTGCCTGTCGCTGCCGCCTTAAATGCGCCGGCACCGCACCGCACCTCGCCGGCCGCGAGGCCGCCGTACCGTGCCGCCACGCCACAGCGATCCAAATCGGCATGCATGTGCACGCACAGCACAGGGCCAGTGCGCGCGCGGGCACATGACCAAGGGCATGCATGCCCGGAGCGGCGCGATCGAACGGACGCGCCGGCAGCTGGTTCACACACACCTCGCCGCCCGCGCGCGCCACCGTCACGCCGGTTTCAGACGCCGCCCGCCACGCAAATACCGCAGCTTGCATCTAGCTGTACGTACGTACGGGTTTGTTTGCTAGGACACGGACACAGTGTTAGAACTCCGGACGAGATAGCCCTGTTCGTGAAGGGTTTTCCAAGATAATTGCCGTATCCCAGTTCCGTCTTTTGCAGTGGTTACTAGGACACATAAAATGACGCCACGCGGCTCCGCTCGATTTTTGGCTCCGTTTGCTTTGCCAACTGCGCAAAACGGGGCCGCCGGGACATGCGGTATGGCCGTACCGGGCGCGCGCGTGCACCCGTCCGCCAACGCGCGAAACGGAAAACATTTAGCACATAAAATGACGCGTCCTAGACCTAAAAACATTTTTCCCTCCATTTATTGAGCGAAGGAAAGTGTCGCCCCGGTTCAAATCCGGACGGTTTCCGGCGGATTCGGCGGGGCACCGCGGGAGCGGGTGGGATTCCCGGATGGCTTCCGCGCGCATATGGCATGTGATAGGTGGTGCGTAGGAGGTATCCTACCGCCGCGCGGAGGTCCCGCGCGATACTGAAATGCGCACCATGTAGGCTGCTTCAAAAAAAAAGCCCTTCCGGCACCCCGAAAATGGAAAAACCGTCGCCCGTGGTTCGGATTGGAAATCCGCGACCGGGGCCTTGCTTCCCATCCTAAGGCCCACGCACGTGCCAAATATGGCCTCGTTCCGACAAACTATGTGCTGAAACGGGCCGTTTCCTACTCATTTCCCCTAAAAGCCATAGAACTCCGGACGAGATAGCCCTGTTCGTGAAGGGTTCTCCAAGATAATTGACGTATCCCAGTTCCGTCTTTTGCAGTGGTTACCAGGACACATAAAATGACGCCACGCGGCTCAGCTCGATTTTTTGGCTCCGTTTGCTTTGCCAACTGCGCAAAACGGGGCCGCGGGACATGCGGTATGGCCGTACCGGGCGCGCGCGTGCACCCGTCCGCCAACGCGCGAAACGGAAAACATTTAGCACATAAAATGACGCGTCCTAGACCTAAAAACATTTTTCCCTCCATTTATTGAGCGAAGGAAAGTGTCGCCCCAGTTCAAATCCGGACAGTTTCCAGCGGATTCGGCGGGGCACCGCAGGAAGCGGGTGGGATTCCCAGATGGCTTCCGCGCGCATATGGCATGTGATAGGTGGTGCGTAGGAGGTATCCTACCGCCGCGCGGAGGTCCCGCGCGATACTGAAATGCGCACCATGTAGTCTGCTTCACAAAAAAAAGCCCTTCAGGCACCCCGAAAATGGAAAAACCGTCGCCCGTGGTTCGGATTGGAAATCCGCGACCGGGGCCTTGCTTCCCATCCTAAGGCCCACGCACGTGCCAAATATGGCCTCGTTCCGACAAACTATGTGGTGAAACGGGCCGTTTCCTACTCATTTCCCCTAAAAGCCATAGAACTCCGGACGAGATAGCCCTGTTCGTGAAGGGTTTTCCAAGATAATTGCCGTATCCCAGTTCCGTCTTTTGCAGTGGTTACTAGGACACATAAAATGACGCCACGCGGCTCCGCTCGATTTTTTGGCTCCGTTTGCTTTGCCAAGCTGCGCAAAACGGGGCCGCCGGGACATGCGGTATGGCCGTACCGGGCGCGCGCGTGCACCCGTCCGCCAACGCGCGAAACGGAAAACATTTAGCACATAAAATGACGCGTCCTAGACCTAAAAACATTTTTCCCTCCATTTATTGAGCGAAGGAAAGTGTCGCCCCGGTTCAAATCCGGTCGGTTTCCGGCGGATTCGGCGGGGCACCGCAGAAGCGGGTGGGATTCCCGGATGGCTTCCGCGCGCATATGGCATGTGATAGGTGGTGCGTAGGAGGTATCCTACCGCTGCGCGGAGGTCCCGCGCGATACCGAAATGCGCACCATGTAGCTGCTTCACAAAAAAAGCCCTTCCGGCACCCGAAAATGGAAAAACCCTCGCCCGTGGTTCGGATTGGAAATCCGCGACCGGGGCCTTGCTTCCCATCCTAAGGCCCACGCACGTGCCAAATATGGCCTCGTTCCGACAAACTATGTGGTGAAACGGGCCGTTTCCTACTCATTTCCCCTAAAAGCCATAGAACTCCGGACGAGATAGCCCTGTTCGTGAAGGGTTTTCCAAGATAATTGCCGTATCCCAGTTCCGTCTTTTGCGGTGGTTACTAGGACACATAAAATGACGCCACGCGGCTCCGCTCGATTTTTGGCTCCGTTTGCTTTGCCAACTGCGCAAAACGGGGCCGCCGGGACATGCGGTATGGCCGTACGGGCGCGCGCGTGCACCCGTCCGCCAACGCGCGAAACGGAAAACATTTAGCACATAAAATGACGCGTCCTAGACCTAAAAACATTTTTCCCTCCATTTATTGAGCGAAGGAAAGTGTCGCCCCAGTTCAAATCCGGTCAGTTTCCATTTGAGCCGTGGCGGGAGTTTCCACATACAGATCCTGGATTTTACCAAGTGTTAGCCCATGTATGCGGAAATCGTCAACAACGGGTACATCCAAGGTTAGCCAAACCTTACATCACACTTGTACATATATGTTAGGGGCAGATGCAAGTTTTCCAGCGATTCTGACGATCCGATGGTCTGTATCTTGAAAAACCCTAGGGCGGGGACCCCGCAGATCTACCCCTATAGCTTTCTCCGTGTGAGGGTTTACCAATGGACTTTCTTACTTGCTTTGGTTTGTTTAGGACATATGTACATGGAAACCATAGGTTGGGCATACTTTACCATAAAATAGGCTCTGTTTGAGCCGTGACGGGAGTTTCCACATACAGATCTTGCATTTCACCAAGTGCTAGCCCATGTATGCGGAAATCGTCAACGCCTGGTACATGCAAGGTTAGACAAACCTTACATCACACTTGTACACATATGTTAGGGACAAATGCAAGTTTTCAAGCGATTCCGACGCTCCGGTGATCTGTATCTTGGGAAACCCTAGGGCGGGGACCCTGCAGATCTACCCCTATAGCTTTCTCCGTGCGAGGGTTTACCAATGTTTGTTTTTATTTGCTTTGCTTTGTTTAGGACATATGCACATGGAAACCATATGTTTGGAATGAAATAGGCCCCGGATGAGCCGTAGCAGGAGTTTCCACATACAAATCCTGGATTTTACCAAGTGTGGGCCCATGTATGCGGAAATCGTCAACGCCGGGTACATGCAAGGTTAGACAAACCTTACATCACACTTGTACACATATGTTAGGGACAAATGCAAGTTTTCAAGCGATTCCGACGCTCCGGTGATTCGTATCTTGGGAAACCCTAGGGCGGGGACCCTGCGGATCTACCCCTATAGCTTTCTCCGTGCGAGGGTTTACCAATGGATTTTTTTATTTGCTTTGCTTTGTTTAGGACATATGCACATGGAAACCATAGGTTTGGAATGAAATAGGCCCCGGATGAGCCGTAGCAGGAGTTTCCACATACAAATCCTGGATTTTACCAAGTGTGGGCCCATGTATGCGGAAATCGTCAACGCCGGGTACATGCAAGGTTAGACAAACCTTACATCACACTTGTACACATATGTTAGGGACAAATGCAAGTTTTTAAGCGATTCCGACGCTCCGGTGATCCGTATCTTGGGAAACCCTAGGCCGGGGACCTTGCGGATCTACCCCTATAGCTTTTTTCGTGCGAGGGTTCACCAATGGATTTTTTTAATTTCTTTGCTTTGTTTAGGACATATGCACATGGAAACCATAGGTTTGGAATGAAATAGGCCCCGGATGAGCCGTAGCAGGAGTTTCCAGCGATTCGGACGCTCCGGTGGTTTGTATCTAGGGAAACCCTAGGGGGCGGGGACCCCGCAAATCTACCCCTAGGGTTAGGGTTAGGGTTAGAGTTAGGGTTAGCAATGGACTTTTTTTCTTTGTTTTAGGACATATGTACATCGATAGCGAGATGTTGGGCCTCATCGGATCCCGTCGACCCGTCTACGAAGAGCGTCACTCGTGGGATCTACATAAGCCATCTACCATTTTTTTTTTAAAAGTAACTATTTTTACATAATTCATACTAGTACATAAATAAAACAAACATAATATAAAGTTAATGACCGAGAAGAAAAAAAGAAAAAAAAGTGTATGCCGAGGGTGGCCGTCGGCATAGGTGGGTGATGCCCTATGCCGAGGGTGGCCCTCGGCGCCTCGGCTGACGCCGTGACCGGGCCGTCACGGCCGGAGCGGGACCGGAGCACATGCTAGTGCTACGCCGACGGCCTTCGGTACGCCGAGGGTGGCCGTCGGCGTATCCGTCTCTACGCCGAGGGTATGTCTACGCCGAGGGT
This sequence comes from Lolium rigidum, assembly GCF_022539505.1. NCBI lineage: Eukaryota > Viridiplantae > Streptophyta > Magnoliopsida > Poales > Poaceae > Lolium > Lolium rigidum. The sequence continues at coordinate 39,854,859 of NC_061514.1, read as the reverse complement.
CTAGATGGGCCGCTGCCATGGACCGGACGTACGCCGACGGCCCCGACATTTGGCCGTCGGCGTACGCCACGGCCGTCGGCGCAGCGAGCCATTCCTGTAGTGACAGCCAATTCAATGTATATAAGTCGGTTTGCTAATTCTCAGCTGGGAATTGATTAGCTTAATTCTCAGTCGATTTCTAAACTATTAGTTTGTGACTTGCAAGTGAGATATCTTATATGGTGTTGCAACTGAAATATCCATGTCCGTTTAATTGTTTTTTTTAGGGGAACGAGATTGTATTAATTAAATGTGAGTGACATTACAATCGCGAATAATTCGGTCCAAAATAACTTCCGGAGCCGGACCTAACCAAACTTGAGTTCTATTCTCTACCATCCCAACTCTAGCTAACTGATGACTTGCGTTATTTTCTTTTCTATGAATCTTGCTAATGGAAATAACACGCTCTAACGCCAAGAGTAGACGAAGATCTCTAACTAAATGACCCACACAAGAACCATCTCTATCCTTGCATGTCGCCATCTGTACCAGCTCCAAACTATCTGTCTTCACTAGGATTGTTTTGTGATTCATACTAGTCATAAGTTACAACACGGAGATCACCTCAGAATTAGAGTCAACTGAGAATTTGTCACTCTCCAAATTGCTAATTCATAGCTAGCTGACGATTAGCTTAGTGGCCAATAAAAGCATACATCGTGTCAGATTTGCTTTGCGTGCGCTATGAGTTTTAGCCAATTTGAGTTGGGTGTGCCATTGAAATCTACAAAATTGTGCTACTACTAAACTGTGGTGATACCGTTTTCTGTACAGGGGATTGCCACGGCACGAACGGAGAGAAGGACATGTGCGTAGTCGGAGCCATCAACAACTACACCGCCGCGTTGCAAGACTCCTCGTGTCCATGTAAGCTCACCCATTCACCATTCACTAGTTGTCTTTCTCCGTACCTGCAAGAGAACCCCGTGCATCTTTGATATCAATCAGATAACCGGACGGAGAGCCTGATGTTCCTGGCGCACTTCGTGGGCGACGTCCACCAGCCCATGCACTGCGGCCGCATCGCCGACCTCGGCGGCAATACCGTCGTCGTCAGCTGGTATACGAACAAGACCAACCTCCACAAGGTTCCTAGCACTTACAATTCATCGTAGCAGAATCAATGGCTTGGATCCATTCATCTTAGTTCATGCCCCCCTTGCTAACATGGATGGATCATGGATGGGTTTCAGGTGTGGGATGAGAAGGTCATCGGAACGGCCATGAACAGGTTCTACAAGGATGACCTGAGCACCATGATCGGCGCCATCAAGCGCAACCTTACTGTAAGTACTTCTGCATGCCCCCAACTGCATGCATATCAGTTTAGGCGTCAGGTCTAGCCTTAGATCTTTTTACTGAGTTGTTTTTCTCGTGCAGGACTGCAGGTGGTTGAAAAGAACAAGTGGGAGGCGTGCCCAAGTCGAGCAACCAGTTCCAGTTGTGCTGACAAGTAAGTTTATCACGATACAATGCAAACTGCAGTTGAAACTGAATCTTGAAAGACTGACGGCTGGGAGTGAATGCAGGTTCGCCGAGGAGAGCGCGGAGCTGTCGTGCCCGGCGTACGTGGGTACTGAGCAAGGCTCCAACTTGGAAGGTAAGCACCTTGGTGCCGAGAGATGACCAATTTATGGTTCTGCCCTTCGGGAAAAGTGTGACGACATCCGTTTCAAAATGGAACTGCAGATGAGTATTTCTTCAAGGCGCTGCCGGTTGTTCAGAAGAGGATTGCGCAGGGAGGTGTGAGGCTGGCGGCCATCCTCAACCGGATCTTCAGCGGGAACAATAGCAGCGCGCTGCAGAGCATTTGAAGTGTTTTTTTTTTTTTTGCGAAACACAGTACAATTAAAGACGCTCATATATACGCGCAGATACTCACCCCTATGAACGCACACACTCACACCCTACTCATATGAGCACCTCCAAGAGACTGCGTTGAGAACTGATCCGGCAGGTCTTGAGATTGACGAAGTCACCACATACGCCTCGCTGTCGACGGGAACGTCGCCTCCCGCTGAAGAATATTCTGTCTTTGTTATCACCAGAATTTGGCCAAGTCAGAGGTGGGCCGCGATCAAGATGGACGTGAAGATTATACATGGAAGGAAATACGTGAATCGGCCTTGTTTACCAAGTTGGGCTAAACCGCCCATGTATCTGTAACATATTAGATCGCGTCTTAGTTTAGAAGTTAGAGTTTTACCCGTGCACGGTTTAGCGCACGACCGCATTAGAAAGTCCCTGGACTATAAATATGTATCTAGGGTTTATGGAATAAACAACAACCAACGTTCAACACAAACCAATCTCGGCGCATCGCCAACTCCTTCGTCTCGAGGGTTCCTCCGGTAAGCATCATGCTGCCTAGATCGCATCTCGCGATCTAGGCAGCACTAAGCTGCCTAGTTGTTCATGCGTTGCTCGTATCGAAGCGTTTTTGATGGCGAGCAACGTAGTTATCATAGACGCGTTAGGGTTAGCATCGTTCTTAGCATCATATGCTCGCGTAGTGCAACCCTTGCGCGTCTAGCCGTCCTTGTGCCTCATCATGGGTGCAGGGCGGCACCCCGCTTGGTCCGTGTTTAGTAGATCTGATCCGTTATGGTCGATCCTTGATTCATCAAGGATTAGTTTAATATCCGCAATAGTTAGGCCTTACAAAGGGTTGGAGGATCCAGCGGCATGCGAGGGTGTAGTTTGCTGCCCCTAGACGGGACGTTCCGAGGATCAACCTAGTGTTGGTTTTTAGGCCTTGTCTAGGGCTGGCTTACGTTTACCGTGCGTGAGCGCGAGGCCCAATCGTGAGTAGGATGATCCGATTATGCGGTGAAAACCCTAGATCGTCGTGGATCTCATACGCTTTATGTTGATCAAGCGGGACCACCATATATTCGGCCACCTTGGACGAATCATGGGTGAATCGGCTCCACGAGCCGATTTACTGAGACAACTCGAGAGCCGATCGAGGCTCGTATTTAACGTGTACGTGTGTGCCCTGCAGGAAACTAAGCGAGGCATCATCCACACCTTCCCGACCAGGTATAGGTCGGGTGGCACGCCCTTGCGACCCGAGCATCGGCGCGCGACCGGGAGGCTTTGCGGGCCGTCGCTCTGAGGGACTGGGGCCAGCCGCAGCCCTAGTCATTCCCGGCTCTACCGTGTTGGCCAGTCGCTGCCCGCCGGTGGGTTTCTGACGCCAACACATTCTGGCACGCTCGGTGGGACGCGCTACGTCACAGATGGCAAGCGCTACGTCACAGAGGGGGAAGTGAAGAACATAAGATACCAACGACCCCTCTCTGATCACCTCCTCAACAAGTATGTTAGTCGATATGACCAACGCCGGCGATACAACAACAATGATGAAAGAGGTCGTCCGACCGGAAACGACGAAAGACATCACCGGTATAATCATGACGAGGAGCGACAGGAGCGCCATGGCAGGGAGCGGGACGATACGGACGAGGCATTGGCATTGCCCCTTCTTCGATACACTGCTGGGATTCAGGAATGAGCCGATTACCAACAATCGGCAACTGCCCAGAATGCAACCGGAAGAAGAAGGAGACAGCCAACGTATCTGTGTTCGAGCGCTTAGGGCCTCTCCCACCACAAAACAGACGGGCTGAGACCCCTCCGTTGGAAGATCTCGATGATTCAGAAGACGAAGGGGAATACGAAGAAGACAGGTGCCACCGTCCAAGGTGGTGCCCTGACGGTCTCAGCCATACACAAAAACGCAGGGTTCAGCGATTGCGCGGTCTGGAGGAAGCTGAAAGGATGTACTTGCATACGCTGAGGAAAGCGCGGCCTGATCGGGCTGCGAAAGTCCAGAGGACCCTGGATGAGGAGGGGCTACCGCAAAGAAAAGAGTGGCGCCCCAAGCAAAAGAGAGCCGATGATGACACATCGGCTGGCACAAACATGGTGTTCATTCGTCCGGCGGGGTGTGGTGCTCCACGATTACACAGCGCACCCGACATGGATAACAGCAAGCACACCAACATGCTAAAGTCAGAGATTGGGCTGGTTTTATCCGCCAACATGGACGAGTAGCAAGACTACGTCAATAAGCAACGTGGCGAGGCTGATCCTTGCGATCGGCCCTCCGAAACTGTTGAAGGGATATTACTAAACCTTCACCGAGCAAGCAACGTGGAGGCCGATTCCAGCAATCGGCCAAAATTATCCTCACCACCTATTTTGCACGGGATCAACGTTCGACCCAACGAGGACTGCTGAAGAGCCGATACCATCAATTCTCTTGACAGAATCGGCTCGGGGGGGCACCTAGGTGGATAAAACATGAGGATACGAGATAGTACTATCAAATATGGGGGCCGATACACAAATCGGCCTAAAAAAAAAATAAAAATTCAAAAAAATTTTAGCACAGCCGATGCGCAGACATCGACTCAAGGAATACAGCTGTTGCAAATGGGCATCCAGGGCTACTTTTAGTCCGTTAGAGCCACCCCGTCTGGGGGCTTCTTAGTTCAAGGGGGAGGTTGACTGCATCGGCCCTTTGGATAGAAGTTTTTTCTGCTACATGGATGAAAGCTGAAGAAGCTCGGGGGGCAATACTCTTTGAAGGTCCTCTCGTTGTTAAACGACCGATTGGGTCGAGAATCGGTTGATGCTGCATCCGCGGGCGAGAAGCGGATAGTAGCCCGATACTCGTGATACGCTCTCATGCTCGCCTTGATCAAAGGCTCGGGGGGCACCTGACAGTGGGAGAAGGATGATCGGCTGGTTGGCCCCGCGCAATGTCTCTTCCAGGCGTGATCATACCTGTGACTGTTTGTCTGAATTGCGGACCCCCATCATGGTTCTCACCTGGGTCGAGGCTCGGGGAGCAGCTGGCCTCCTGGATGCTCTGTTGGAGAAGCCGATTACATGGTCATCGGCTGGTTTCGCGGATACAAGCTTGTTGAGCACTGACCAAGCTCACAATCATTCCGATGCCAAAAGGATGGGGAACGATGTGTGGAAATCAGTTCATTTAGAAAAACGATTGAGTTGACAATCGGCTAAGTTAGCATAAAAAAAAAGGGAATCAGTGAAGTCAAGTTGGGGAATTTTCCATTAATGACTAGATTTCTTACAAGGAAGGAACCGATTGCTTAAGAAAGGAAGAACAAAGGAGGGGCCACTACTACTAGACCTACACTGATAGATCCTAATCTACGAGCTGTCACTGCCTTCGTCCTCATCCCCGGAGTTCCCATCGGCGGCTGCTGCCGACGGGCTCCTCGTCGCTGCTCCCGAGGCCCTTTGCGGGGGCTTCATCCTCTTCTTCGTCATCGCTGTCGTCGTCGTCCCACCACATGCGAGGGCGCTTCGCTGGGGGGTAACCCTCGAGGGGGTCATCCTCGTCTTCTTCCTCTTTCTCCTCCTCCTCATCGGAGGAGAAGCTCCCTTCCCAGGAGAAGAGGTCGTCGTCACTTGTCGCTTCCAGCTCTCCGTCAAGGAGGAAATGAAGGTCCTCTTCCCCATCGGTGAGGGGTTCGTCTTCTTCTGACTCATTGGAGAAGTCCCAGTCCCGCGCGTCCCAATATTCTGGGGCGCGGGCGTCGTAGATGGCCATCAGATCAACCTCCTGCTCGAACTCGCTGGAGGAGGAGGAATGGAGGGACAGGCCAGAGGAGGCAGTGGAAGAGGAAGAATCCATGGCGGCTAATGGTTTGCCGATGGCTGCTCGTGGGACAAGGGGATGAAGAAAGGAATTATGAGGGTGGCCAAATAAAAAGGGGCAAAGTGATTTAATGCCCAAGCAGCTTTCGAGAGCGCGAGTACCGGAACCGTCAAGTCATGCGAGAGAAGGCGAGGAGGCAAGACGTCATCACGAAGTATACTGCGACAGTTCTGCTCTGCCATGACGTGACCCGACGGGAAAGGCATAATGATTTTGGAAATGTCATTTCCAAAACCAGGGGGGCATGTGTTATCACCAGAATTTGGCCAAGTCAGAGGTGGGCCGCGATCAAGATGGACGTGAAGATTATACATGGAAGGAAATACGTGAATCGGCCTTGTTTACCAAGTTGGGCTAAACCGCCCATGTATCTGTAACATATTAGATCGCGTCTTAGTTTAGAAGTTAGAGTTTTACCCGTGCACGGTTTAGCGCACGACCGCATTAGAAAGTCCCCTGGACTATAAATATGTATCTAGGGTTTATGGAATAAACAACAACCAACGTTCAACACAAACCAATCTCGGCGCATCGCCAACTCCTTCGTCTCGAGGGTTCCTCCGGTAAGCATCATGCTCGCCTAGATCGCATCTCGCGATCTAGGCAGCACAAGCTCTGCCTAGTTGTTCATGCGTTGCTCGTCATCGAAGCGTTTTTGATGGCGAGCAACGTAGTTATCATAGACGCGTTAGGGTTAGCATCGTTCTTAGCATCATATGCTCGCGTAGTGCAACCCTTGCGCGTCTAGCCGTCCTTGTGCCTCATCATGGGTGCAGGGCGGCACCCCGCTTGGTCCGTGTTTAGTAGATCTGATCCGTTATGGTCGATCCTTGATTCATCAAGGATTAGTTTAATATCTCGCAATAGTTAGGCCTTACAAAGGGTTGGAGGATCCAGCGGCATGCGGGGTGTAGTTTGCTGCCCCTAGACAGGACGTTCCGAGGATCAACCTAGTGTTGGTTTTTAGGCCTTGTCTAGGGCCGGCTTACGTTTACCGTGCGTGAGCGCGAGGCCCAATCGTGAGTAGGATGATCCGATTATGCGGTGAAAACCCTAGATCGTCGTGGATCTCATACGCTTTATGTTGATCAAGCGGGACCACCATATATTCGGCCACCTTGGACGAATCATGGGTGAATCGGCTCCCTGAGCCGATTTACAGGACAACCTGAGAGCCGATCGAGGCTCGTATTTAACGTGTACGTGTGTGCCCTGCAGGAAACTAAGCGAGGCATCATCCACACCTTCCCGACCAGGTATAGGTCGGTGGCACGCCCTTGCGACCCGACGATCGGCGCGCGACCGGGGAGGCTTTGCGGGCCGTCGCTCTGAGGGACTGGGGCCAGCCGCAGCCCTAGTCATTCCCGGCTCTACCGTGTTGGCCAGTCGCTGCCCGCCGGTGGGTTTCTGACGCCAACAGTCTTTATGAGACACCAAAGTCTCAAATCTGAGATTTGAACTATGACGGGCTTGGGGTGCCACCGCCCTTCTAACCATCCAACCACAGATTGGTTCTCATATTTAAAGTGAATTTTGTTTCTTCGCATTTGAAGTTAGTCGAAAGGAATTGGGCAAGAAAGAAATGGATGAACCTGCGTTATGAATAACATTATCCTGTACGTTGTTTGACTTCGTCAAATCACGAACCCATGATTCATTGATGTGCTAGATCAGCCTATGCACGGCAGCGAAAGAGCGCAGAAGAAACACATTTCCAGGGGGGCTAGGGTTTGCGGAGAGGCGCCGACGAGGTAGGAGAGGTGGTTGGGGAGGTGATCAGTGGGCGGTGAAGAAAGAAAAAATAATTATACTCATCCGTCGCTCGGTCGAGTAAATATAAAGGAGTGCCGCGCGGTCGAGTCTAAATATAGGGACAGGTTTGGTAGCATGCCCTCCCCTTTCTCGGCTTCACCGCGTTGTTGCATAGCACGATTCTTAAAACAACGTTGAGGAGGAATGGCCGAATAGGCCATTTCTATGGAGTTGGCCTGTTGTCGTGGAAACGTGCACGCGCTTGTGCAACTGTTGCACGCGTGGAGAAACGCGGGAGACGCGACAATTACTCGCGTGCGCCGGTCTCCACCGCCCTCTCTCCCTCACTCGCTCTCACTGACACCGGACCGCGCCCCATCAACTGCCCTTCCATGCCTCCTCGCCTCCTCCTCCCCCTCACTCGCCCGATCCGCCGATGGCTCCCGCGACGAAGCTCACCCCGGCGGGTCTCTGACCGCGCGCGGATCATCTGCGAGTACGAGGCCGGTGGCCTCCGTGATGCGGTGGCGCCGATTCACCCGTGCCGGTGTTAAATCAGTCGTCCTCATCTCCGAGAGGATGATGGGGACGCGGACCGGCCGCCGCCAGGATTCGACCATTGGATCCCACGATGGGGTCAGAAAACCCCCACCTAGGGTTTCCGACGACTAGAGCAACATTCATGGCGGCGGGTGCAACAGGCTCAAGAAGGGAGATGGAGGTGCCGACGGGGTTCGTCCCATTCCCGTGGCACACTATGCCACGAGCGGGGCAATCCTCGGCAGTTGCACCTTCTTCAGCGGCGGCCGCGACGCTGCCCGTTGTACTTGAAGTGCCGCATCGGCTATGAACTCATTGCCAAAGCATGTCATTCACATGCTTGTCATTGTCATGCTGTGGTGATCACCCTTCCTATGCCTAGACATAATTGTCATTGCGTTTGCATAATTAGGAGTACCTACAGGAGTACCCTGATGGGCCGTGCACGTCAAGGATCCACCTACATCTAATTTGTCGTCATGGATCTGGACACTTCATGGGCCTTCGTGGATCCAACTCCCGGTGTAGGTCGGGTGGGATTCGGCTCCTGTTCCTAGGCTGGACTTCCTCCATCTTCTATCAACAATATTAGGCCGCCCAATGGACCATAAGCCACCACCACGATCTGTGGGCCACCCGGCCTTGCCGGATCTAGACCACGTCGTTGGCATACGCATGAAGTATATCCACAACAGTACCAACTGGTCAAAGTTGGCACGTGGCCCGTTTGCAAGGTGCAACACGTTTTAGGGCCTCCCCCACTCAACCCCAAATGAGACCCAGGCTACCAAACACGCCCTAAGGAATCGGTTAGGAAAGTAAGCCAAAATTTTACTCCTATAAATGATTATATGGGATGGTTAGAGATGCTATAACAATAATCATACTAACATGTACCCGTTTGCAGGAAGTCTTATTGTATTTGCCGTCAATTGAAAGCTATATACCTTAGGTCTATCTTCCCTCAGATCTGAGAAAAAGTAGACTAGTGCTGGCCTTTTTAGCCCATTTGCCCCCCCTCCCCCCATTCTTTCAGCCCAACCTCCGCCACTGGTAGGGGCAGCAATTGAGAATGAAGAAAACCTTCGACACGAACGGTTGGGGCGGTGTCTCCTTGCCTCCCACGCTGGTCGGAGGTAGGGGCAGTGTGGGTGGCGGCGTGTCCAAGAGAGCGGAGGTAGGGGCGGTGGCGGCAGCCGGTGTCTCCTACCAGCGTGTGGCTAGGCGGCGGGTCTCCTCGTAGGGTGGCGACTTCTCCTCGCAGTGTGCGGCCAAGAGGTCATGGCTGGGCCACAGCGTCTCCTCGAAGGGCAATGACGCTTCCTCGCAAGGCATCGACATCGGCGTGGTTGGCCGACAGTGCTGTATGCGATGATTAGGGAGCTGCATTTACCTCCGTTTCATATTATAATCCGTTTTAGCAAACTAATTTAATTTGCTAAAACGGCTTATAATTTGGAACGGAGTGATAATATTTAGCGACCGATTCGATTAAGCGGGGATGACTGGTTTAGCAACTTACTGATGACTGACTGGTCTTTTTATATTGGTACGTAATATACAGATAAATAAGGGCCCTTTAGTCAGTCACATTAAGAATTATTCTTAACGAGAGACACGAGCAGAGTACGATCTCGTCTCTTCCAAGTCAAACTGTTCTCGTCTCCTCTCCCCCAATCATCAATCCCCATCTCGTCCGAGCAGTAGCACCGCGGGGTGGCCGGTTGGTGGCGGCGGGTGGCCGGTAGAACTCATCTCGTCCGTGCTGGCAGCTCAGGTTGGTCGCCGGCGCCGTCCGCGGTGAGCAGCAGCCAGCAGCCGAAGTCGAGGCTCCTGGCAGTGGCGCGGTCGGCCTACCTGGTAGCTCTTTTGCTCCTCCTCTACTTCTAGATCCACCACTGATGGAGGTTGTGCAAGGTCCTATTCCTGTCCCTAAGGTAATTTTGTATTTTAGTTTTACTTTTTCTTGTCTTCTTAGCTCTGAATTTTGCATCTAAATTGGGGAAAGTTCAAACCAGCAAGGTGATGGAAATTGTTGTTTACAGATTATTTTTTGAATATGCAGTGAGGAGGTGATGATTAAGGACAAAAAGCTTATTCCTTCTTGAAAATAAAGAAGGGTGAATGTGAAGGCTATGAAATAGAAGCAGTACATGAACCAGTACACTTACAAGGGACAGTATCCCAGCCACTGCCAGTAAGAGAGAGCTTCTGAAAAGAGATAGACAACAAGAGAGAAAATAGAAGAAGAAAAAAAGGCACCAAGCTAGCAAGCGAGAGAGAGAGAGAGAGAGTGAGAGTCGAGCATGGATTTCGGCACGGGGGCGATGAGCTCTCTCATCCCCAAGCTTGGTAAGCTGCTCATACAAGAGTACAACCTGAAGGAGAGCGTGAAGAAGGGGATTGGAGACCTTAGGGGTGAGCTCCTGGGCATGCAAGGGGCCCTTGTGAAGGTATCCAGCGTGCCGCTGGATCAACTTGACCCGCAGGTCAAGATTTGGGCTAATGAGGTCAGGGAACTGTCATATGCCATTGAGGACAGCCTCGACTCCTTCTTGATGCGCGTTGAGGGTGTTGAGCCAACCAAGCCGAAAATCAAGCACTTGTTGAAGAAGGCCCGCAATAAATTCACCAAGTTCAATGCGCGCCATGAAATTGCCGGTGACATCAAAGACATTGAGAGCCAAGTTATGAAGATCAAAGAAAGGTACGAGAGGTACAAGATCAATGATATTGTTGCTAATCATGCATCAACAACAGTTGACCCTCGTCTCTCGGCTCTATACAAAAAGGTCTCCGACCTTGTTGGCATTGGTGAGCCAATTGATGAGCTAATGAAGCTCTTGTTCGAGGGTGCTGACACGTCTCAAAAAGATCTCAAGATAGTCTCTGTTGTTGGATTTGGAGGTTTGGGCAAGACCACCCTTGCAAAAGCATTGTATGACAAGCTTAGCAAAACATACGAGTGTCAAGGTTTTGTTCCAGTTGGTCAGAACCAAGGCGCGAAGAAAGTTCTCAGTGACATCCTCTTTGAACTTGACATAGATCTGTACAGAGCTGCAGAAAGAATGGATGAGAGGCAGCTGATCAACCAGCTGCAAAAAGTCCTTGCAGGCAAGAGGTAAATCTCTTCCTATGTTAGTCTTAACTTCTTTATGTCACATATGCCCCTAGGTACACTATATGGCTTATATGTTTTGGTGACATGAAATATACACTAATATGGGCGTGGTTAATCATTTTGTATGACATATAAACTAAAACTCCGAAGGTAATTGCAATGCAACTCAAGCTTTGGTTGAGCAAATAAGGACGATGATATATATTGGATTTGTTCTTTATGATATTTTGTTTCCTTCATCTGGTAAAAACTGTAACATGTATATTTTAACATCATTCCTATTAGTTTCTTTTAGTTTTTATGTAATGAATCCTTATTTATATCATTCCACAAGTAAATTATATCAAGAAAAGGCCAAAACAAAAAGAACATACATAACATGCACTACAAGGAGTCATATGCGATCACAGTGCATGTATGCAAACACAACTCATTTTCTCTAGTACTTATTTTCGGGTTCTCTTGTACCCAATAGAGCATTTAGTAGGAAAATGTTGCAAAAGCGGATCTTCTCGAGGTGAATATATCCATGCTCAACGTGCGCAACAATGGTCACACACGCATATCCCCCACCCTTATCCCCTTTATCTCCACCCTCTTTGTCTCTCCTCTCCCCTGATTTCTTTCTTTTTTCTTCTTCGCAACACAACACACCGAAAGAGGGAGAGAGAGGACCCCCAGGCCCACCACAACCTTCCACCACTAGTAGAGAAACCCCCCTTTAGTACCGGTTTTGGAACCGGTACTAAAGCCTCCCACCTTTGGTACCGGTTCCTTACGAACCGGTACTAAAGGTTCCTCCACGTGGGCACGGAGGAGCCCGCGGGGCTGGAGACCTTTGGTACCGGTTCGTAACACGAACCGGTACTAAAGGCTATTTCGTTTAATTTTTTTTATCCTTTTTTTTCTAATTATTTTTCACTCCCTCTTTTTTTTCTTCAGAATTTCTAGTATTTCCGTTAGTCTCTAACTACACTTAATCTCTAGTCAAATTACTTACCCGTGGTCAAACTTCCCGGTCATTCATCCATCCTCACACTACTCCAACACTAGCACGCTTAACTTCCGAGTTCCTTCCCGTTCCACTTCCAAGTGCTTCGCGCGCATATTGTTGATAGTAGTATCATCCTATTAACATGTTGGTTGATGTCACACTTCTTTATTGTTTAAATTCCAAATAATTCTTTTAATAAACAAAAGTAATGATATAATAATAATGTTGAATAAATAAATAAACAAAAGTATCATATCAATCCTATTATTTTTAATTATTTTTTAATTTTTTTATATTTTTTTTGCCAAACCTAAAACCTGAAAATTTGAAAATCTTATAATTTGCTAAAAGTAATAGTAATATTATGGGATTCAAAAAATCTTATAATTATTAATTTTAATTTAAAAAAAATTAAAAATATATAAAATTCTAAATTTCTGGAAAAAATCTACAATCTTCCTGCTTTCATAGTTTCATTTGAAATTTTGAGAATCTAAAAATTGGCTAACCGGGTAAACCCGGGTGAATTCGGATGTAACTTTTTCCCACGATGACTTCGATATATTATACTTTTTTTTCGACGTCGTATGCAAAAGTTAATGCGGTTTTACCATTTTTTAAATTTTTTTTACAAAAAAAGTCAAAACTTGAATTTCTTAATTTCACCAAATAGTAGGTTGCATAACATACAAGAATCCGAAAACATTTTATTTTTTGAATTTTTTATCATTTTCATTTGTATTTTACATTATACAAAGCAAAAAAAGCGATCCACGGGGGGTGGAGGTGCGTGGGGAGCAGGAAAACCTTTAGTACCGGTTCGCGACACGAACCGGTACTAAAGGTCTACCCTTTAGTACCAGTCCGTGTCGCGACGCCAACCCTTTAATACCGGTTCGTGACACGAACCGGTACTAAAGGTTGCAGGCGGCCTGGGCAGTGCAACCGGTACTAATGCACCCTTTAGTACCGGTTCGTAAGGAAACCGGTACTAAAGGCTTGGACGGAAGCCCCTTTTTCTACTAGTGCTTATCAAAGTTGGTGAACACACGGCTGGCCACGGCGAAGACGGTGACGGCGACTGTTGACCTCGGCGGAAGCAACCCTCGACATGGGTGACCGTCAGCTAGCCTTCCCCAAATTGTTACCCACACACTCACAGTCAAGCCGCACAACAACCTAGCTTTGAACTTTTTTTCGCGAAAACACAAAAGCCTTGCGTTTCGATGTATTGATAGAAAAAGAAGGTTATATGTACAAGTCCGTGCACGGACGAACACCACGCCGTACAACTCGATCCAAGAAAAAGAAAAACTAATCTAGGGGAGCAAAAGGCGCACGCCTCGGGCGCCCGCGTCCGCCCAGAGCCGCGCGTCGGCAACTATGTCGTTGAATAGGGTCGTAACCGAAGGCCGCGCGTTGTCGAAGACCGCCGCGTTCCGATGCTTCCATATCCACCATGCAGTAAGCATGATCACCGACGAAGTGCCCTTGCGCAATAGGCTAGGGGTGGTCCGCACCACCAGCGACCACCACTCCGCGAAGTCACCCTCAGCCGAGGGGGGTCCTGATGTGGATCTGATCCACGAGAGGACCTCAAACCATACCATCCTGGAGAACGAGCACCCTGTGAGGAGACCTAGCTTTGAACTTGAGTTGACACATTAAGCATAACGCTCAAACTAGAGCCGGTTCTGAATAAGGCTTGCCCTAGCCTTGACAGGGTTGTGCTCTACCTTGGTGGCTGATGACACTTTGGCCAGATCTAGGGCCAGTGTCCTAGGATTGGCCAACAGCAACACAACCAGCGAAGCCCACAACACCACCAAACACCGTTGGTGGTCCATGCTAAGCATTATCACCTCCAAATATTGCTCCACCACTATGGTTCGTGGGGCCTACACACGTACCGGAGCCAACTCCTCGCACTCGCCATGGGAAATCCACCTCTAACGCCGATGCGGTCGTTGCCATTACAATGACCACCCTTATCGTTCTCTGCCCCAAAGCGACCAAACGTGCCTGTTGCCGCCTCCGCAAATTATCTCTTTGTGTGTTTGGCCAAAACCATAAGCGCTCTGATTTGATAACCATATGAAAAGCTATCATTAAACACCATAGAAATGGAAATTAATGTGTGGCTATTATAGCATATGTGACACTGGACATCTATTCTTTGGCTAAAGATCGACTCAAGATTACCATCAGTTGCATTGGTTGAATGGTTACATGGATTACTCCTTCAGTCAACTGTCTCTAGTTTTGCTACTACAATACACACCTATTTATCTAGAGTTATCTATCTGAAAATAATTGAGGATATTTGAAAGGTTGTGATGTATTTTATACAATCTCTTCTAAGATTCTTAATGCCTTTTTTTGGGTCTGGTGTGTCATAGCATGCTTCTTATTTTAGTGGATACTAGTAAGCTATATAGCTTTTTTGCTAATTATAATTTTTGCCTTCTCACGTGAATAGGTACTTTATTGTCATTGATGACTTATGGGACATACAAACATGGGAAATAATTAAGTGTGCTTTTGTGGATAGTCATCCAGAAAGTAAAATTATCATAACTACTCGTATTGTTGATGTTGCCGCAAGAGCGGGTAGGATCTATCACATGGAACCACTTTCCAATGATAACTCCAAATTGCTATTCTATACAAGAACATGTGGTGGTGAAGAAGTACGTTGGGATAACCAACCCGATGAAGTGATCAACAAAATCTTAAAGAAATGTGGTGGTGTGCCATTAGCTATCATTACAATAGCTAGTTTGCTTGTTGGTAAACCAAGTGCAGATTGGTCTAAGGTGTATGATGCAATTGGTTTTGGGCATGAAGATAGTGAAGTCATCCAAAACACAAGAAAGATACTGTCTTTTAGCTATTATGATCTACCTTCCAATCTAAAGACATGTTTATTGTATCTCAGTATGTTTCCTGAAGATTACTTTATTGAGAAAAAATCACTAATATGGAGGTGGATCATTGAAGGATTTGTCCCTGATAAAGAAGGGATGGGGTCATATGAGCTAGGGGAGATCTATTTCAACAAGCTTGTTAATAAAAGCATGGTCCGGTGGATAAAGCCTAATAAAATATATGAACCTAAGAAACAAGGTTGTCTTGTCCATGACATGGTGCTCGATCTCATCCGCACCATGTCAAGCGACATAAACTTTGTTACTGTATATGACATGGAACAACACAACACCCATTTGCCAGGCAAACGAACCAATAGGGTTCACAGATTGGCACTTCACGGAAGAAGTGTGGAACACAGCTCTAGCATTGAAATGAAACAAGTGAGGTCATTTAGTGCTATCACATGTGGTGATAGTAAGTTGCCCCTCCTTTTGAGCTTTAATGTGTTACGTGTGTTAGTTATTGAGGATTGTGGTTTTTTTGGAAGATCACAGTCTCGAGCATCTTGGGAAGTTGGTACATCTGAGGTATCTAGGGCTGGTGAAGAGTAAAGTTAACAAGCATAGGTCATGATCTGAAGTTTCTTCAGATTTTGGATGTAAGGGGAGGTTCCATAAGTGAGTTACCGCCGTCTGTTGGTGACCTACAGAATTTGAGGTGCTTGTGGGCTAATAAAGGTACAAGTATGAAGGGAGAGATAGGGAAGCTAACATGCCTTGAAGAGCTGCGTCTACATTTGGTGGACAATTGCCCTAACTTCTTCACGGATTTGGGGAAGCTGACTAACTTGAGGGTGCTCCAATTTCATTTCAACGAATGTGAAGAGACCGCAGGCAAGGCTCTGGCAGAGTCTCTGTGCAAACTGCACAAAATCCAAAGTCTAGATATAACCCGTTTCAAAAAACAAAAACAAAGTCTAGATATCGACTCCAGTGGATTAATGGATTACTTTAATAAGGAATTTTGTGTCAGTTCCGGCAGCTTGGATGACTTGGCACCTAGTTCAAAGCTTGATTTCTTTTGTTTAGAGAGACTGGTTATACCCAGGATGCCATCATGGATCAATTCTTTGTGTGTTCCTCTTCTCTCTGACTTGTGGTTGTATGTGGAGGTGGTAGAAACTCAGGGTCTGCAAGCCCTCGGAAGGTTGCCGTCGCTCCGCTGGCTCTTTCTCCAGAGTGGGGAGGAAAAGTGCATATCATATACCTTTGGCAGTTATGAGTTTAACAAGCTGAGATTTCTAGCAACGAACATAGAGATCACTATTGGAGCAGGAGCACTGCCGATGCTTGAGGCACTGTATTACAGTGCCAGCCCTGGAAGAAAAGACAACTTGGTGCCGTGGAATAGTAACATTCGTTCACTTGTTTCTGTCATTTGTCGGCTTGACTGCGCTAAAAGCGGCCGCAGGGAAGTGAAGGCAGCGAAGGCAGTCCTGAGGAAAGCGGGGTTAGCCCATCCCAATGCTGAGGAACTCGACATCGAGATATTCGTACAGAACTTCAGGCCGAAGGCAGCTCGACTCATTGACGCACTCGGGTCGATCCTACATGGTTTGGACAGACCCGATGCAGAGGAAATAACTGCAGATCAGCGAGAGCTACGTTGCATGATTAAATCACTGGAGACTTTGTTACGTGATGATGATGAGCCTCGAGTTGGGAGGTATGGTGAACAAGAGCTGCGTGGCTTTGTCACCAAATTCAAGAGCCTGTTACATGATGACGCAGCTACGGACCAAGAAGAGGAGGTACGTGCATATATTACTCGATCTTATCGGCCCATCACTACAAATATATACCATATGTACCTGATTGCCTGCTCACCGTTTTATGTGTGTCTCATCTCTAGCCGGACAACAGCGGTTCCACGGACGGCGATGACGACGACAATTACGCGGACACTGACACTGAGGACGATACAGATGATGACAATGGTGATAATGTTGATGATAACGGCGCTGATGACGATTCCGAGCAAAAGGAGGTACATAAGTACATACTATGTCATGTTGATCGCATACTAAATAGAAATTCATTCATTTATCAGCCGCTAACTGACCGGCCGATTTCACTTATACTATCTAATTAACCTCCAGGAAGACGATGATGTTGCCACAAGCAGTGGGGGTCACATGGGGCTGCCCTGATGGCGTTCCGTTCCCGGAACCAAAGGCGTCGGCGGGGGTTAGGGCATCTCCAACCGGGCGACCCAAACGGACGCGCTGGGCCGTTCGTTTTGGGCCGTTTGCGTGGCCGAGCGGACGCGCGGACGTCGCCCCGCGTCCGCGCGTCCGTTTGGGTCGCGCGCTGCGCCCAACGCGGGGTTTGGGTCGGCGTTGCCCTATGGTATGTTTTTCTTGTAAATTCACTATAAAAACGCAAAAACGTATTATATAAAATATATAAAATAGTTCAAATGCTCAAAATGTATTACACATTACATAGTCCATGTAATCAAGGATAAAGTATTGTTCAAATAAAATGAAAAAACGATACAAATGCTCTAGGCTTCAGGATTTCCTTCATCATTGTTGTTTGCAGCATTGCTGCCTACATGCTGCACATGTGCTCGACCAAATCAGCCTGAAGCTGGTTGTGTACAGCCAGATCTCTAATTTCATGGTGCGCATGAAGAATGTCCTGGAATGATGCCGGAGCACCTTGAGGAGTAACCAACTCTCCTTGGCCTTCCCAGTCATTATCAAAGAGTGAATCATCCCGCTCTACCTCAACAATCATGTTATGCATGATTACACAAGCGGTCATCACCTCCCACAGAGTTTGCACATCCCAGGCTCTGGCAGGGTGTCTGACGATAGCCCACCGAGCTTGGAGGATGCCAAACGCCCGCTCCACATCTTTCCGGGCTGCCTCCTGCTCTTTGGCAAACCTTGCCTCCTGCTCTGAGGTGGGGTTTCGGATTGTCTTCACGAGTGTAGCCCAAGGTGGATAGATACCATCAGCAAGGTAGTACCCCTTGGTGTAGTGGTGGCCATTGATCTCAAAATCCACATCAGGGGATTGACCGTACGCTAGCCTATCAAACACCGGAGAGCGCTGCAGCACATTGATGTCATTGTGCGAGCCAGCCATTCCGAAGAATGAGTGCCAAATCCATGTGTCATGGGAAGCAACAGCTTCAAGAATGACTGTGCACCCCTCAGAATGGCCGCTGTATTGCCCCTGCCAACCAAAGGGGCAGTTCTTCCACTCCCAGTGCATGCAGTCTATGCTGCCAAGCATCCCAGGAAACCCCCTGGCAGCGTTGATCGACAACAGACGAGCTGTGTCCTCTGCATTAGGTTGCCGGAGGTATTGTTCTCCGAACGAACCGATCACTGCTCTGCAGAACCTGTACATCGATTCCAGGGCGGTTGACTCACTCATGCGCGTGTACTCATCTACGAAATCACCGGCAACGCCATATGCGAGCATCCTAATCGCTGCCGTGCATTTCTGGTACGAAGAGAGGCCTACCTTGCCAAGTGCATCCACTTTCGCACGGAAGTAGTCGTCGTAGATCTTCACGCCATCCATTATCCGGCGGAACAGCGGCCTGCTCATCCGAAAACGACGGCGAAACAATGCCGGCACGAAAATTGGTGTCGGTTGGAAGTAGTCTCTGAAGAGCTGGTCGTGGCCGCGTTCTCTTTCGCGGTCCAAGGCGGCCGCGCGGCCCGGCAAGGACCCCCGGTGCACGGGAATCTGCGAGACAATGTGCTCGTGGATGAGCAGCGCAGCATCCGTGAAAAATTCGTCGTCGGACTCCTCTTCGACGACGTGTCGATGAAGTTCTTGAAGTAGTATTCGTCGTCGCTGTCCACCATGATCTGAAAAGGGACACATTTGAGTTCGAGCATTTCAACGAACACCTCGCAGGCGGAGGCGATCGAAATGCTTCCGTAGGAACCTGCAGGCATGGCCGTCTCAGCCGTCTGGAAACACGGGCAGGAGAGCTCACCTCCGGCGGAAACGGCGCAGCTGCGAACGGCGGGAGGTGTCGCGACGGTGAGAGGACAACAGCGCCGGCGGCGGCGTCCTCCGACTCTGCTACGACGCGGCGAAAGCAGCGCGGGGCCTCGACCTCTGCTTCCGCCCCGCTTGCCGGCGTCTCGACGACGATGGCCGGCGTCGACGCGCTCCCAAATCGCCGGTCCGTGGGTGGCGGCGGAGCGGTGGGGAGATGTGTGCGACGGGCTTGTGTTTTGGGAGGCAGACAGGCGGGCCAGGGGCGGACAAGGGAGGACGCGAGCGACCAGCCTTTCGCGTCCGCGGCCACGCAAACCCGTCCAAGATTTGGGCCGGGTTTGCGTCGATCCGGACGCCCCCGCCGTCCGTTTTAGGGATGGGTCCGCGCGTTGGGCCGGGTTTTTGTCCGTTTCGACCCATCCGGACGCGCGCCCGCGGGATGGGTCGCCCGGTTGGAGATGCCCTTATGCATGCCCCGCACGTGTCTGGCGATTGCCCGGCTCTTCTCCACAAGGGGAAATAGTTGCACGCTTCTCGGCGGGCGGCTTCTTGGTTGCGGGTGTCCCTTGGTTGCTGGCTGGGGCTATCAAAGTGTCAGTTTAAGCCGCGGCACCTGCCAGGTTTGCACTTGTTAGAGCATCTCCAGCCGTGTCCTTCAAACCGTCCCCCAAACCGCGTCGGATTGAGCGTTTGGGGGACGTGTTTTGTTCGTGCCGCGTTTGGGGGACGTCGCTCCCCAGCCGCGTCCCCCAAACGCCGCCCCCAAACATTAAAAGTATATTTTTTTGGCTAGAAAGAAACTATTTAATAATATTCAAATCGGTTGAACATAAACAAATTATATATAAAACATCGAAAAAATATAATTAAATACATATAAACTATCTACTTCTTCTTCTTCGCTGATGGCCCCGCCTCGTCGTCGTCATCGCGGTGGCGCTTCCTGCTCGTCACCTCTTCCGAAGAGGTGGTGTCGGCGCTCGACGCGTCGTCGTCGCCGGTGCTCGTCGGCTGCGCCTTGGCCTTGGTCTTGGCGGCCTTGTCCTTGGCAGCCTTCGCCTTGGCCGCCTTCGCCTTCGCACGGGCCACCGCCGCCGCCGCGGCCACGCTCTCTTCTTCCTTCTCCTCCCAGCCCAGCCATTCCTCCTCGCTGTCAACTGGCGGCGGGGAATCGTCGCCGCTGCTCGGCGTTCTGTCTTTGTCCCACCAATGGCGCCAGCCAGCAGGCTTTCCCTCGCTGGAGGTGTCGGACGGGAGCTGGGAGATGTAGCTCATCGTCGCTGGAGGTGTCGGATGGAGGCTTGGATGAATGACGGCGTACGTACGGGTCTTATTGAGCGCGGATGAATGGCGGCGCAGAAGTCGAAGAGAGCAGCGGTTGCTCTTCCGAGGAGTCGGTGCTCCATTCCGGCGGGGTTGGCGCGTCGTCGACGCGGTTGCCAATGCGACGGTTCCGCTTCCTGTCAACTGCACCGTCGCTACGTATGTGGCGGTTGAGCGTCCGAGCCGCTGACGGGTTGGCCCCGCGCCTCCTCGCCTCTCATTTCGTTGTGTCCGGCGTGCCCGGTGCGTCCCCTGTGGGACGGGAACGGCCTCGGGACGTCGGACACCGTATCGGACCGCGCCGGACAAAAAAGGCCTTTGGGACGCGCGGCTGGGAACGTTTTTTTGTCCGGCGCGCCCCAAATCTCTTTGGGGGACGCTTTGGGGGACGCGACTGGAGATGCTCTTAGCCTGCTCAAGTATCATAACTCTTCAGTTACAATAAATTGCAGTGTGCTATGTGTGTTTGTACACAACAACACGTCTGTCGGTAGCTAGGCTTAAGTTTTCGTTTGTTTAGACATGGTCTAGATCACCACGTCTGATCCTCGTGGGATGGCACGAGTTGTGGAGGGCGTGGCGAGTTTGTAGGAAAGATGGACATGGCGATGGTGGGATGACACCGTCAGTAAGCCCAGTCTTTGACCCCGATTTGTAACGGTTTCAGTTGTAACCGAGTATATATATTGAATAAAAGGAGCGAAAACAGAAAAGTGGTTAGTTGAACACCATGCAAGAATACTCTGTTTCTCTCTCTGGTTGCCTTGTTCATGTTCCTGTGAGTTCTTCTCTGCCATTGTTGGCAACAACACCATTTGTAGATTTAGCTATGTGGGCTCCTGATGGGATGTATCTTAGAATCGGTGCTCATATTGGCGCTCTTATCGCTTATATATATGTTATTCGTCCTTTTAGTATGTGGTTATACACACCAAATTGGAATTCTGAATCATTTCTTCCAGTCATTATCTGTTATGACCGGTATCGGATACGTGAGGAGGGGGCCTAACCGTGGGTCCAACTAGGGAATTAGCCCATTAATCTTTATCAGTTTAGCTCTTTATATACAAGTTGTAAACGAGGCAAACAAACAGCAAGCAATAATAATCATCATTATTGCCGACTCCCAGAGGAGTCGGTTTCCCTAACCCTAGCCACCGCCTCTCCTCCTCGCTCGCGCACGACGGCGCCCTGTCGCCGGCGTTCGCAACCTCGACCGCACACAACCCCCTCCTCCCCCTACAATCTACGCCCTCGGTCCGGTAGAGCAGTTGGTTCTACCAATTTGGTATCAGCTAGCTCGGCTGCGATCATGTCATCTTCCCCCACCACCACGTCGTTGTCGCGCCCGCCCGCTCCCTCGGTAGTCGTCACCACGACGGCGGGCACCGCCGCAGATGAGCGGGGTCATCAACAACCTCGTCACCGCGGTCCAAGGCATCCGACTCTTCTTGATCGGCACCCAGGGGCCCCCGACGCAGCCGCAGCCGCCCGTCTTCTCCGTGCCGGCGCCCGCGCCATTGTTTCCGCCTTTCACGGGCGTCCAGCTGCAACCCCCACCAGCGTCGGCCCACCCCTGGACGCAGTGGCCGCCGTCCTCCCCCGCCGGTCCGAGTCCCGCAGCTACGGGGGGGCGTTCCCATCCACCAGATTCGTTTTCCCCTGTCGCCGTCTCCGCTGCCGGCATGGCTCGCTGCGTCGTCGCCCCAGCCGGTCTACACCACCGCCGGCGAACCGCCGATTCCCACCCTCCCGGGCACCGCCCCCATGGGTTATGCGCGCCCCCATGAGGAGCTTCCCGACGCGCACGGCCACGGCGGCGTTACACCGCCACCACCCCGCTACACCAAGGTCGACTTTGCCACCTTCGATGGGTCGGAGGATCCCCTGAACTAGCTTAACCAGTGCGACAGTTCTTCCGCGGGCAGCGCCCCTAGCGTCGGATCGCACCTTCCCTCACGCAAGACGAGGGCGGAATGCCTCCTTGGGACCGCTTTCGGGAGCTATGCCTCCTTCGCTTCGGGCCGCCGATCCGCGGGAGCCGCCTCGCGGAGCTTGGGCGCCTCCCCTTCACGTCCATGGTGCAGGACTTCGCCGTTCGCTTTCAAGCACTAGCATGCCACGACCCGGGTGTCACGGGGCAACATCACGTGGACCTCTTCGTTAGCGGACTCCCGGATTACATACGGGTGGACGTGGAACTCCAGGCCCCCCACGACCTGCAGATGGCGATGCACTACGCTCGGGCATATGAGCGCCGTGCCCTGGCGCTGCAGCCGCCTCCCCCGAGTCGCGGGGCCGGACCACCCGTCCACCCCCCGCCGACCGCAGCGCCGACCACGCGGCCATCACCGACCGCTCCAGCAGCGACACCGCGTACCTTTTGGTGCCTCACACCGGCGGAGCAATTGGAGCGCCATCGCCTCAGCCCGTGCTTCAACTGCGACGAACCATATGCACCAGGTCACGTCTGCCCGCGCCTCTTCTACTTGGAGACGGTAGACGAAGGCGACACGGACACGGTCGCCGACACATCGACGGAGACCACTCTCGACTCCACGCCGGCCACGGCGTGCGTAGTCTCGCTCCATGCGTTGGTGATACGCGCGAAGCACACGTCCGTTGGGAACCCCAAGTGGAAGGTATGATGCGTATAGAAGCAAGTTTCCCTCAGTATGAAACCAAGGTTATCGAACCAGTAGGAGCCAAGAAGCACGTGAAGGTTGTTGGTGGAGGAGTGTAGTGTGGCGCAACACCAGTGAAACCGGCGCCAACGTGGAACATGCACAACACAATCAAGATACTTTGCCCCAACGTAACAGTGAGGTTGTCAATCTCACTGGCTTGCTGAAAACAAAGGATTAAACGTATCGAGTGGAAGATGATATTTGTTTGCAAAGAACACTAAAGTACAATGATTGTAGTAGATTGTATTCAGATGTAAAAGAATGGACCGGGATCCACAATTCACTAGTGGTGTCTCTCCAATAAGATAACTAGCATGCTGGATGAACAAATTACAGGTGGGCAATTGACAAATAAAGATTCAATACATATCAATGATGATTACTATGAGATTTAATCAGGGCATTACGACAAAGTAGATAGACCGCTATCCAGCATGCATCTATGCCTAAATAATCCACCTTCGGGTTAGCATCCGCACCCCCTCCAGTATTAAGTTGCAAACAACAGACAATTGCATTAAGTACGGTGTGTAATGTAATCAACACAAATATCCTTAGACAAAGCATCGATGTTTTATCCCTAGTAGCAACAGCACATCCACAACCTTAGAACTTTCTGTCACTGTCCCAGATTCAATGGAGGCATGAACCCACTATCGAGCATAAATACCGCCTCTTGGAGTTACAAGTATCAACTTGGCCAAAGCCTCTACTAGCAACGGAGAGCATGCAAGAACATAAACAACACATATATGATAGATTGATAATCAACTTGACATAATATTCTATATTCATCGGATCCCACCAAACACAACATGTAGCATTACAAATAGATGATCTTGATCATGTTAGGCAGCTCACAAGATCTAAACATGATAGCATAAGAGGAGAAGACAACCAACTAGCTACTGCTATGGACCCATAGTCCAAGGATGAACTACTCACGCATCAATCCGGAGGCGGGCATGGTGATGTAGAGCCCTCCGGTGATGATTCCCCTCTCCGGCAGGGTGCCGGAGGCGATCTCCTGAATCCCCCGAGATGGGATTGGCGGCGGCGGTGTCTCTGGAAGTATTTCCGTATCGTGGCTCTCGGTACAGGGGTTTTCGCGACGAAGGCTTTAAGTAGGCGGAAGGGTAGGTCAGGTGGCGGCGCGAGGGGCCCACACCATAGGGCGGCGCGGGCCCCCTCTGGTCGCGCCGGCCTGTGGTCTGGCCACCTCGTGGCCCCACTTCGTATCTCCTTCGGTCTTCTGGAAGCTTCGTGGAAAAGTAAGACCCTGGGCGTTGATTTCGTCCAATTCCGAGAATATTTTCTTTGTAGGATTTCTGAAACCAAAAACAGCAGAAAACATCAACTGGCGCTTCGGCATCTTGTTAATAGGTTAGTGCCAGAAAATGCATAATAATGATGTAAAGTATGTATAAAACATGTGAGTATTGTCATAAAAGTAGCATGGAACATAAGAAATTATAGATACGTTGGAGACGTATCAAGCATCCCCAAGCTTAGTTCCTACTCGCCCTCGAGTTGGTAAACGATAACAACAAATAATTTCTGAAGTGACATGCTACCAACATAACCTTGATGAATGGAGTGATCTGAAGAAAAAGATTGCTAACAAAAAGATAATGACCAAACAAATGAATCATATAGCAAAAATTTTCATGAATAGTACTTTCAAGACAAGTATCAACAAGACTTGCATAAGAGCTAACTCATAAAGCAATAGATTCAAAGTAGAAGGCATTGAAGCAACACAAAGGATGATTAAGTTTCAGCAATTGCTTTCAACTTGTAACATGTATATCTCATGGATAATTGTCAACATAGAGTAATATAACAAGTGCAATAAGTAATCATGTAAGAATCAATGCACACAGTTAACACAAGTGTTTGCTTCTAAGACAGAAAGAAGTAGGTAACTGACTCAACATAAAGTAAAAGAATGGCCCTTCGCAGAGGAAGCATGGATTACTATTTTTGTGCTAGAGCTTTTGTTTTGAAAACATAGAAACAATTTTGTCAACGGTAGTAATAATTCATATGTGTTATGCATAATACTTCCTACAAGTTGCAAGCCTCATGCATAGAATAACAATAGTGCCCGCACCTTGTCCTAATTAGTTTGGATTTACATGGATTATCATTGCATAACATATGTTTCAACCAAGTGTCACAAAGGGGTACCTCTATGCCGCTCGTACAAAGGTCCAAGGAGATCAATCGCATTTGATTTCTCGTTTTTAATAGATCTCAACTTAGGACATCCATACCGGGACAACATAGACAACAGATAATGGACTCCTCTTTAATGCATAAGCATTCAACAACAAATAATATTCTCATAAGAGATTGAGGATGAATGTCCAAACTGAAAACTTCAACCATGATACATGGCTTTGGTTAGCGGCACAATGTTCTTTTCTAACATATGCATACTCAAACCATTTGATCGTGATAAATCACCCTTACTTCAGACAAGACGAACATGCATAGCATCTCACATGATATCCAACAAAGGTAAAAAGTTGATGGCGTCCCCAGAAGCATGGTTACCGCTCAACAAGCAACTTATAAGAACTACGACACATAACTACATATTCATCACCACAATAGTTTTTAAGATATTTTCCCATGAGCTATATATTGCAAAGATAAAGGAATGAAATTTTAAAGGTAGCACTCAAGTAATTTACTTTGGAATGGCATAAAAATACCACATAGTAGGTAGATATGGTGGACACAAATGGCATGGGTTTTGGCTCAAGGTGTTTGGATGCACGAGAAGCATTTCCTCTCAGTACAAGGTTTGGGCTAGCAAGGTTATTTGAAGCAAACACAAATCTGAACAGGTACAGCAAAACTTACACAAGAACATATTGCAAGCATTATAAGACTCTACACTGTCTTCCTTGTTGTTCAAACACTTCACCAGAAAATATCTAGACCTTAGACCAATCATGCAAACCAAATTTCAACAAGCTCTACGGTAGTTCTCCACTAATAGATTTAACTACATGATGCAAGAGCTTAAACATGATCTAATGAGAGCTCAAAACAATTGCCAAGTATCAAGTTATTCCAAACCATATGAAGCATTTTCTGATTCCAACCAAATAACAATCAACGAAGCAATTTTCAGCCTTCGCCATGAACATTAAAGCATAACTAAGAACACAAGTGTTCCATATGAAAAAGCGGATCGTAATATCTCCAATACAAGGATGGTGGGATCCAACTTTATTCAAACCAAAACAAAAATAAAAGCAAACAGACGCTCCAAATAAAGAACATAAGATTTGATGGAATAAAAATATAGTTTCACTAGAAGTGACCTGATAAGTTGTCGATGAAGAAAGGGATGCCTTGGGCATCCCCAAGCTTAGATGCTTGTGTCTTCTTAAAATATGCAGGGATGAACCACCGGGGCATCCCCAAGCTTAGACTTTTCACTCTTCTTGATCATATTGTATCATCCTCTTCTCTTGACCCTTGAAAACTTCCTCCACACCAAACTTAAAGCAAACTCATTAGAGGGTTAGTGCATAATCAAAAATTCATATATTCAGAGGTGACATAATCATTCTTAACACTTCTGGACATTGCATAAGGCTACTGAAAGTTAATGGAACAAAGAAACCCATTCAACATAGCAAAAGCGGCAATGCAAAATAAAAGGCAGAATCTGTCAAAACAGAACAATCCGTAAAGAAGAATTTTCCAGAGGCACTTAACTTGCTCAAACGGAAAAACTCAAAACTAATAAAAGTTGCGTACATATCTGAGGATCACGCACGTAAATTGGCAGATTTTTTTGATTTTTCTACAGAGAGTTCTACGCAAATTCGTGACAGACGAGCAATTCGTTTCTGCGCAGCAATCCAAATCTAGCATCAACTTTACCATAGAGACTTTACTTGGCACAAAAAACATGATAAGGAGAGGTTGCTACAGTAGTAACAACTTCCAAGACTCAACAATACAGTAGTAAAGTAAAAACATGGGTTATCTTCCAAGAAGTGCTTTTCTTTAACGCCTTTCAGCTAGGCGCAGAGAGTGGAAATCAAGTATTATCAAGAGAACAAGCATCAACATCATAATTTGTTCTAATAATAGAATCAAAAGGCAACTTCATTCTATTTCTAGGGAAGTGTTCCATACCTTTCTTGAGAGGAAATTGATACTTAATATTTCCTTCTTTCATATCAATAACATCACCAACAGTTCGAAGAAAGGGTCTTCCCAAGACAATAGGACAAGATGCATTGCATTCAATATCCAAGGCAACAAAATCAACGGGGACAAGGTTATTGTTAACCGTAATAAGAACATTATCAATCCTCCCCAAAGGTTTCTTTAGAGAATTATCAGCAAGATTAACATCCAAATAACAATTTTTCAATGGTGGCAAGTCAAGCATATCATAAATTTTCTTAGGCATAACAGAAATATTTGCACCTAGATCACATAAAGCATTACATTCAAAATCATTGAATTTCATTTTAATGATGGGCTGCCAACCATCTTCCAACTTCCTAGGAATAGAAGCTTCAAGTTTTAATTTCTCTTCTCTAGCTTTAATGAGAGCATTTGTAATATGTTTTGTAAAGGCTAAATTTATAGCACTAGCATTTGGACTTCTAGCAAGTTTTTGTAAGAACTTTATAACTTCAGTAATATGAAAATCATCAAAATCTAAACCATTATGGTCTACAGCAATGGGATCATTGTCCCCAATATTTTGAAAAAATTTAGCAGTTTTATCACGAACAGTTTCAGCAGTTTCAGGCAATTTTGCACGCTTTGCACTAGGAGTAGAAACATTGCCAACACCAATTATTGTACCATTGATAGTAGGAGGTGTAGCAACATGTGAAGAATCAACATTACTAGTGGTGGTAATTGTCCAGACTTTAGCTACATTATTCTCTTTACCAAGTTTTTCTTTTTCCTCTCTATCCCACCTAGCATGCAATTCAGCCAACATTCTAATTTTATCATTAATTTGAACTTGGATGGCATTTGTTTTAGCAAACCTAGCATATTTAACTTCCTCAGGCATAACTTTCAGTTTAAAAGATCAACATCAAGAGCAAGACTATCAACCTTAGAAGCAAGAACATCAATTTTACCAAGCTTTTCTTCAATAGTTTTATTAAAAGCAGTTTGTGTACTAATAAATTCTTTAAGCATGACTTCAAGACTAGAGGGTACACTCTTATTATTGTTGTAAGAATTACCATAACCACTACCATTATTAGAAGGATCTGGCCTATAGTTGTTGTTACCATAATTATTCCTATAAGCATTGTTGTTGAAATTAGTATTCTTAATGAAATCCACATCAACATTTTTTTCTTGAGCAACCAATGAAGCTAAAGGAACATTATTAGGATCAATATGAGATCTACCATTTGCAAGCATAGACATAATAGCATCAATCTTATCACCCAAAGAAGAGGTTTCTTCAACAGAATTTACCTTCTTACCTTGAGGAGTTCTTTCAGTGTGCCATTCAGAGTAATTGATCATCATATCATCAAGAAGCTTTGTTGCGGCGCCTAAGGTGATGGACATAAAAGTACCTCCAGCAGCTGAATCCAATAGGTTCCTCGAGGAAAAATTCAATCCTGCATAAAAGGTTTGGATGATCATCCAAGTAGTTAGTCCATGGGTAGGGCAATTCTTTACCAAAGATTTCATTCTCTCCCATGCTTGAGCAACATGTTCATTATCAAATTGCTTAAAATTCATAATGCTACTTCTCAAAGATATAATCTTAGCAGGACGATAATATTTACCAATAAAAGCATCTTTACATTTAGTCCATGAATCAATACTATTCTTAGGCAAAGAAAGCAACCAATCTTTAGCTCTTCCTCTTAATGAGAAAGGAAACAATTTCAGTTTTATAATATCACCATCTATATACTTATACTTTTGCATTTCAAAAAGTTCAACAAAATTATTAAGATGGGTAGCAGCATCATTAGTACTAACACCAGAAAATTGCTCTCTCATAACAAGATTCAGTAAAGCAGGTTTAATTTCACAGAATTCTGCTGTAGTAGCAGGTGGAGCAATAGGAGTACTTATAAAATTATATTTGTGCTAGTGAAATCACACAACTTAGTATTTTCAGGAGTACCCATTGTAGCAGTAATAAAAGTAAACTAAGCAAATAGAATAAAGTAAAGACAAGTAACTAATTTTTTTGTGTTTTTGATATAGAGCAAGTAAACAAGACAGAAAGTAAAGCAACTAATTTTTTGTGTTTTTAATATAAAGCAAACAAGACAGTAAATAAAATAAAATAAAGCAAGACAAAAACAAAGTAAAGATATTGGATGTGGAGACTCCCCTTGCAGCATGTCTTGATCTCCCCGGCAACGGCGCCAGAAAAAGAGCTTGACACGCGTGAAGCACACGTCCGTTGGGAACCCCAAGAGAAAGGTGTGATGTGTACAACAGCAAGTTTTCCCTCAGTAAGAAACCAAGGTTATCGAACCAGTAGGAGTCAAGGAACACGTGAAGGTTGTTGGTGGAGGAGTGTAGTGCGGCGCAACACCAGTGAAAACGGCGCCAACGTGGAACCTGCACAACACAATCAAGATACTTTGCCCCAACGTAACAGTGAGGTTGTCAATCTCACCGGCTTGCTGAAAACAAAGGATTAAATGTATAGTGTGGAAAATGATGTTTGTTTGCAAAGAACAGTAGAAAACAATGATTGCAATAGATTGTATTCAGATGTAAAAGAATGGACCGGGGTCTACAGTTCACTAGTGGTGTCTCTCCAATAAGATAAATAGCATGCTGGGTGAACAAATTACAGGTGGGCAATTGACAAATAAAGATTCAATACATATCATGATGATCACTATGAGATTTAATCAGGGCATTGATGTCTACGGGTGCTTCTATTCTTGTAGACAGTGTTGGGCCTCCAAGAGCAGAGGTTTGTAGAACAGCAGTAAGTTTTCCCTTAAGTGGATCACCCAAGGTTTATCGAACTCAGGGAGGAAGAGGTCAAAGATATCCCTCTCATGCAACCCTGCAACCACAAAGCAAGAAGTCTCTTGTGTCCCCAACACACCTAATAGGTGCACTAGTTCGGCGAAGAGATAGTGAAATACAAGTGGTATGAATGAATATAAGCGGTAGTACGGCGCCGAGAAAATAGCTTGCGGCGTGCGATTGATGGTAGTAATATTGTAGGAAGTAAACAAGCAGTAGTAACGCAGCAGTAGTAATTCAGTAAAACAGTAACAAGCAGCGATAGCAGTATTTTGGAACAAAGCCTAGGGATTAGACTTTCACTAGTGGACACTCTCAACATTGATCACATAACAGAATAGATAAATGCATACTCTACACTCTCTTGTTGGATGATGAACACATTGCGTAGGATTACACGAACCCTCAATGCCGGAGTTAACAAGCTCCACAATTCAATGTTCATATTTAAATAACCTTAGAGTGCATGAAAGATCGATACGACTAAACCAAGTACTAACTTAGCATGCACACTGTCACCTTCACGCCATGTAGGAGGAATAGATCACATCAATACCATCATAGCAATAGTTAAATTCATAATCTACAAGAGATCATGATCATAGCCTACGCCAAGTACTAACACGAGTGCACACATCTGTCACCATTACACCGTGTAGGAGGAATAAAACTACTTTAATAACATCACTAGAGTAGCACATGGATAAATTGTGATACAAAACACATTGCAATCATAAAGAGATATAAATAAGCACTTCACTACGCCATTCATAACGGTGAATAAGTATTCCGTGAAATATAGCCTAAGAGACCCACACGGTGCACACACTGTCACCTTTACACACGTGGGACAAGGAGTCTCCGGAGATCACATAAGTAAAACTCACTTGACTTGCATAATGACATCTAGATTACAAGCAATCATCATATGAATCTCAATCATGTAAGGCAGCTCATGAGATTATTGTATTGAAATACATAGGAGAGAGATGAACCACATAGCTACCAGTACAGCCCCGAGCCTCGATGGAGAACTACTCCCTCTTCATGGGAGCAACAGCGTTGATGAAGATGGCGGTGGAGATGGCAGCGGTGTCGATGGAGAAGCCTTCCGGGGCACTTCCCCGTCCGGCGGCGTGCCGGAACGGAGACTCCTGTCCCCCGGATCTTGGCTTCGCGATGGCGGCGGCTCCGGAAGGTTTCGCGTACCGTGGCTTATTCCCTCGGGGTTTTAGGTCAGGGACCTTATATAGGCGAAAGGGCAGCCTCGGAGGGGGCCTGGTGGGCCCACACACTAAGGCGGCGCGCCCCCCCCTCTGGCCGCGCCAGGGTGTTGTGTGGGGCCCCCAGGGCTTCTCTCTGGCGGCTCTCGGGTGTTCTGGATGCTTCCGGGCAAAATAGGAACCTGGGCGTTGATTTCGTCCAATTCCGAGAATATTTCGTTACTAGGATTTACGAAACCAAAAACAGCAGAAAACGAGAGCCGGCACTTCGGCATCTCGTTAATAGGTTAGTTCCGGAAAACGCATAAATATGACATAAAGTATGCATAAAACATGTAGATATCATCAATAAAGTAGCATGGAACATAAGAAATTATAGATACGTCGGAGACGTATCAGCATCCCCAAGCTTAGTTCTGCTCGTCCCGAGCAGGTAAAACGATAACAAAGATAATTTCTTAAGTGACATGCCATCATAACCTTGATCATACTATTGTAAGCATATGAGATGAATGCAGCGATCAAAACAATGGTAATGACATGAGTAAACAAATGAATCATAAAGCAAAGACTTTTCATGAATAGTACTTTCAAGGCAAGCATCAATAAGTCTTGCATAAGAGTTAGCTCGTAAAGCAATAATTCAAAGTGAAAGGTATTGAAGCAACACAATGGAAGATTAAGTTTCAGCGGTTGCTTTCAACTTGTAAAATGTATATCTCATGGATAGTTGTCAATGCAAAGTAATATAATAAGTGCAATATGCAAGTATGTAGGAATCAATGCACAGTTCACACAAGTGTTTGCTTCTTGAGATGGGAGGAAATAGGTAGACTGACTCAACATAAAAGTAGAAGAATGGCCCTTCGACGAGGGAAGCATCGATTGCTATATTTGTGCTAGAGCTTTTATTTTGAAAACATAAAGAGAGCATAAAAATAAAGTTTTGAGAGGTGTTTGTTGTTGTCAACGAATGGTAACGGGTACTCTAACCCCCTTGCCAGACAAACCTTCAAAGAGCGGCTCCCATTTTATTTTATTTTTGGGTGGCACTCCTTCCAACCTTTCTTTCACAAACCATGGCTAACCGAATCCTCGGGTGCACGCTAACAATCTCATACCATGAAGGAGTGTCTTTTTATTTTAGTTTTATTATGATGACACTCCTCCCCACCTTGGCTTTCTCAAGCCATGGCTAACCGAATCCTTCGGGTGCCGTCCCACAATCACATACCATGGAGGAGTGTCTATTTTGGTTAATTAATTTGGGAATGGGAATCCCATTGCCAGCTCTTTTTGCAAAATTATTGGATAAGCGGATGAAGCCACTAGTCCATTGGTGAAAGTTGCCCAACAAGATTGAAAGATAAACACCACATACTTCCTCATGAGCTATAAAACATTGACACAAATAAGAGGTAATAACTTTTGAATTGTTTAAAGGTAGCACTCAAGCAATTTACTTTGGAATGGCGGAGAAATACCATGTAGTAGGTAGGTATGGTGGACACAAATGGCATAGTGGTTGGCTCAAGGATTTGGATGCATGAGAAGTATTCCCTCTCGATACAAGGTTTAGGCTAGCAAGGTTATTTGAAACAAACACAAGGATGAACTGGTGCAGCAAAACTCACATAAAATACATATTGTAAACATTATAAGACTTTACACCATCTTCCTTGTTGTTCAAACTCTTTACTAGAAATTATCTAGACCTTAGAGAGACCAATTATGCAAACCAAATTTTAGCAAGCTCTATGTATTTCTTCATTAATGGGTGAAAAGTATATGATGCAATAGCTTAAACATGAGCACAACAATTGCCAAGTATCACATTATCCAAGACATTTTACCAATTACTACATGTAGCATTTTACGTTTCCAACCATATAACAATTAACGAAGCAGTTTCAACCTTCGCCATGAAAATTAAAAGCTAAGAACACATGTGTTCATATGAACCAGCGGAGCGTGTCTCTCTCCCACACAAGGATGAACTTATTCAGAGAACTAAGATAACAAAACAAAAATAAAAGCAAACAGATGCTCCAATAAAGTACATAAGATGTGACGGAATAAAAATATAGTTTCACTAGAAGAAACCTGATAAGTTGTCGATGAAGAAGGGGATGCCTTGGGCATCTCCAAGCTTAGATGCTTGAGTCTTCTTAAAATATGCAGGGATGAACCACCGGGGCATCCCCAAGCTTAGACCTTTCACTCTTCTCGATCACATTATATCACCCTCTTCTATTGACCCTTGAAAACTTCTGCCACACCAAACTTCGAGCAAACTCATTAGAGGGTTAGTGCACAATCAAAATTCACATGTTCAGAGGTGACACAATCATTCTTTACACTTCTGGACATTGCACAAAACTTCTGAAAGTTAATGAAACAAAGAAACCCATTCAACAAAACAAAAACGGCAATGCAAAATAAAAGGCAGAATCTGTCAAAAACAGAACAGTTCGTAAAGACGAATTTTAAAATGGCACCAGACTTGCTCAAATGGAAAAACTCAAAACTAATGAAAGTGGCGTACATATCTGAGGATCACGCTCGTAAATTGGCAGATTTTTTTCAAATTTTCTACAGAGACTTGTTCCAGTATTCGTGACAGACAGCAATGCTGTTTCTGCGCAGCGATCCCAAATATAACATCAACTTTAACATGGAAACTTTACTTGGCACAAAAACATGATAAGGAGAGGTTGCTACAGTAGTAAACAACTTCCAAGACTCAATATAAAACAAAAATGTCTGTAGTAAAATAAACACATGGGTTATCTCCCAAGAAGTTCTTTCTTTATAGCCATTAAGATGGGCTCAGCAGTTTTAATGATGCACTCGCAAGAAATAATAGTTGAAGCAAAAGAGAGCATCAAGAGGCAAATTCAAAACACATTTAAGTCTAACATGCTTCCTATGCATAGGAATCTTGTAAATAAACAAGTTCAAGAAGCATAATGCAACAAGCATAGAAAGATAAAACAAGTGCAGCTTAAAAAAATTCAGCACATAGAGAGGCATTTTAGTAACATGAAAATTTCTATAACCATATTTTCCTCTCTCATAATAACTTTCAGTAGCATCATGAGCAAACTCAACAATATAACTATCACTTAAAGCATTCTTATCATGAGTCTCATGCATAAAATAATTACTACTCCCAACATAAGCATAGTCATTCTTATTAATTGTAGTGGGAGCAAATTCAACAAAGTAGCTATCAAATATAGGAGGTATATTGTAATCATAATAAAATTTATCCTCCATAACAGGCGGTACTAAAAGACTACTATCATTATAATCATCATAAATGGGAGGCATATCATAATCAACATAAACTTTCTCCTCAATACCCGGAGGGCTAAAGAGATCATTTTCATCAAAACCGACCTCCCCAAGCTTAGAATTTTCCATAGCATTAGCAACAATGGTGTTCAAAGCATTCATAGTAATAACATTCCCATTAGCATGCATATAAAGTTCCATGGGTTTTTTAATTCTCTCTTCAAACACATCATGTCCTAATTCAAGATAAAGTTCATAAAGATCTCTCATATTTTTGTTGTTTTCCATTATGCCTAACTAGTGTAAACAAGAAACCAAAAGATGCAATTGTAGAGTCTAAAGGAAATAGCTTCGAGTACTTACAACGGCGCCGGAAAATAGCTTAGTAGCCGAGATCCGGAGTGTGAGTACCTTTTACCTTTCCTCCCCGGCAACGGCGCCAGAAAATAGCTTGATGTCTACGGGTGCTTCTATTCTTGTAGACAGTGTTGGGCCTCCAAGGGCAGAGGTTTGTAGAACAGCAGCAAGTTTTCCCTTAAGTGGATCACCCAAGGTTTATCGAACTCAGGGAGGAAGAGGTCAAAGATATCCCTCTCATGCAACCCTGCAACCACAAAGCAAGAAGTCTCTTGTGTCCCCAACACACCTAATAGGTGCACTAGTTCGGCGAAGAGATAGTGAAATACAAGTGGTATGAATGAATATGAGCAGTAGTACGGCGCCAGAAAATAGCTTCATCGGCGTGCGATTGATGGTAGTAATATTGTAGGAAGTAAACAAGCGGTAGTAACGCAACGAGTAGTAATTCGAGTAAAACGAGTAACAAGCGAGCGATAGCGATATTTTGGAACAAAGCCTAGGGATTAGACTTTCACTAGTGGACACTCTCAACATTGATCACATAACGAGAATAGATAAATGCATACTCTACACTCTCTTGTTGGATGATGAACACATTGCGTAGGATTACACGAACCCTCAATGCCGGAGTTAACAAGCTCCACAATTCAATGTTCATATTTAAATAACCTTAGAGTGCATGAAAGATCGATACGACTAAACCAAGTACTAACTTAGCATGCACACTGTCACCTTCACGCCATGTAGGAGGAATAGATCACATCAATACCATCATAGCAATAGTTAACTTCATAATCTACAAGAGATCATGATCATAGCCTACGCCAAGTACTAACACGAGTGCACACAATGTCACCATTACACCGTGTAGGAGGAATAAAACTACTTTAATAACATCACTAGAGTAGCACATGGATAAATTGTGATACAAAACACATTGCAATCATAAAGAGATATAAATAAGCACTTCACTACGCCATTCATAACGGTGAATAAGTATTCGTGAAATATAGCCTAAGAGACCCACACGGTGCACACACTGTCACCTTTACACACGTGGGACAAGGAGTCTCCAGAGATCACATAAGTAAAACTCACTTGACTAGCATAATGACATCTAGATTACAAGCAATCATCATATGAATCTCAATCATGTAAGGCAGCTCATGAGATTATTGTATTGAAGTACATAGGAGAGAGATGAACCACATAGCTACCGGTACAGCCCCGAGCCTCGATGGAGAACTACTCCCTCTTCATGGGAGCAGCAGCGTTGATGAAGATGGCGGTGGAGATGGCAGCGGTGTCGATGGAGAAGCCTTCCGGGGGCACTTCCCCGTCCCGGCGGCGTGCCGGAACAGAGACTCCTGTCCCCCAGATCTTGGCTTCGCGATGGCGGCGGCTCTGGAAGGTTTCGCGTACCGTGGCTTATTCCCTCGGGGTTTTTAGGTCAGGGACCTTATATAGGCGAAAGGGCAGCCTCGGAGGGGGCCTGGTGGGCCCACACACTAAGGCGGCGCGGCCCCCCCTCTGGCCGCGCCAGGGTGTTGTGTGGGGCCCCCAGGGCTTCTCTCTGGCGGCTCTCGGGTGTTCTGGATGCTTCGGGCAAAATAGGAACACGGGCGTTGATTTCGTCCAATTCGAGAATATTTCGTTACTAGGATTTCCGAAACCAAAAACAGCAGAAAACGAGAACCGGCACTTCGGCATCTCGTCAATAGGTTAGTTCCGGAAAACGCATAAATATGACATAAAGTATGCATAAAACATGTAGATATCATCAATAAAGTAGCATGGAACATAAGAAATTATAGATACGTCGGAGACGTATCAGGCATTACGACAAAGAACATAGACCGCCATCCAGCATGCATCTATGCCTAAATAGTCCACCTTCAGGTTAGCATCCGCACCCCCTCCAGTATTAAGTTGCAAACAACAGAAAATTGCATTAAGTACGATGTGTAATGTAATCAACACAAATATCCTTAGACAAAGCATTGATGTTTTATCCCTAGTAGCAACAGCACATCCACAACCTTAGAACTTTCTCGTCATCGTCCCGAATTCAATGGAGGCATGAACCCACTATCGAGCATAAATACCGCCTCTTGGAGTTACAAGTATCAACTTGGCCAGAGCCTCTACTAGCAACGGAGAGCATGCAAGAACATAAACAACACATATATGATAGATTGATAATCAACTTGACATAATATTCTATATTCATCGGAGCCCACCAAACACAACATGTAGCATTACAAATAGATGATCTTGATCATGTTAGGCAGCTCACAAGATCTAAACACGATAGCACAAGAGGAGAAGACAACCAACTAGCTACTGCTATGGACCCATAGTCCAAGGATGAACTACTCACGCATCAATCCGGAGGCGGGTGACATAGGCATTCCCAATGGGCCTGCCGAAGATGGTACCCGGGGTTTATTGAAGGACCAGGAATCGAAGAATAAGAAGACTCGGAAGCCCATTTAGTGTTAAGGAAAGATAGATTGTATTAGGAAAGATAGAGATTTGTAATCTTACGGGTTGGGTACGAAACCCTCCCGAACTCTGTAACTTGTGTATTACGAAACCCTCGGCTCCACCCTCTATATAAGGGGAGTCGAGGGACAAAGGAGGATCGAATCTATTGTCAACGGAACCCTAGTTTTCATAATCGGCGAGTACTTTTCGGTTGAAACCTTCGAGATCTACTTGCCCTCTACTTCTAGCAAAACCCTAGTCTACAATCTGTAGGCATTGACAAATTAATCCTTTGTCAATTGGCGCCGTCTGTGGGAATTAGAGGCTGCAAGGAGCTGATCTCGATGGCACGTCCAGAATCGTCGACTTCGTCGGTGGCCAGCAATGCGATGGATCGAGGTAAACGGGAAAAAACTGATCTAGTCAATTTTATTCCTCACCCGCCCTCCCTTATGGATGCATGTGCCTATCTGGAGGAACCCATCGTCATGACGTTCGGAGAATTCCGATTTGGCATCAACAAGGAAGGATCCTACCGTCTCGGAGTTCCGATCTCGTCGGAATTTTCAGCGGTCGATTCTAACTTTTCGTCAAGTGACGAGGAGTTTTCGTCGCCACACTTCTTCGACACCAAGGCAAGCGGAAAGCTCGCCAAGATCTTCAGCAACACATCTTTCGAGTCGTCTGCGGACTCCTTTATAAGCAGCGATTTCGACAGCGTCGACAACTTCAACTTCATCGACAAATCTGCTGCCATCGGAAAGGTCTTCACCAATCTATATGATGGTGTCACCAATCCTGACAAAAATCAATACGCAAAATACCATCAAATCTGTGCAATTGAAGAGGCAGGCCGAACAGAACCAGAGACATCAGAGGCTTTCGACGATTTGGGAAATCCATACGTCAATCCCGCTGATCTTAGAAGAGGCTTAGGCACCAAATATGCTGGGTCTTCATCTCGCGTGAGAGTTCAACTCCCGCAGGAAGCATGGGACAGGGCCGCAAAAGCAATGGATGGTTCAGAACCAATGACCACCACTGCTACTGTACAAGAACTCCAAGCATATCAATATAGACTTGCTCGGGTGAGTAGAGAGCTGGAAAACAGACAGCATCCTTGAATAGAAGAAGAGAGGCAGCCTCCGCGTCTAGCAGGCGTCGGGCAGAGCTCAGTCGACAATCAGAAACTTCGGCAGATAGCCATAGAGAGGCTCGAAGGAGAGCGAGATCTCGGCTGCAAAATATACCCGAAGAAGAGAGAGGAAACATAATTCAAAATCTCGACATGTCCTTCATGACGATTGATACAAGGGGAAATATCATCCCAAAAACGCCAGAAGCAGGATACATGGCAACGCAAGCTTACATCCTCGCGTCCAGGCCACCTCCTAGAGACCCGAGAGAACCATTGTTCAATATGGCAATGGCTGGAGTAGGAGTTATGGGAACAGCGTTCGCAACCACGCCTCCCGAAGGAAATCCTAGACAAAATAGTCCACGACCAACTGCAGTAGTTCAAGATCCACCAAGAACAAGTGGAACAAGAGACACAACAGTTCAAGTTAGGGTGGATAGAGCGCGACAAGAAGGAAGAGAACGTCAGCATTCACCAGAAGTTGCCGACGAAGATATGTGTGGACTCCCGTGCTTTACGAGAAGAGTTCGAAAGACTCGAGTCCCAAAAGGGTTTAAGTTCCCCGAGAATTTCAAAAAATTCGACGGTCTGCAAGATCCCGAGGATTGGCTCGTTGATTATCTCGAGATGGTAAAGCTGGTAGGAGGAACCAGAGCAACAGCTATGCAAAGTATCCAAGTTCACTTGAGTGGTGCCACAAGATCTTGGATAAAGAAACTTCCCCCAGGTTCCATCGACAGCTGGGATAATTTCGAAGACATCTTCGTGAGAAATTTCCGATCTACCTGCAAGAAACCTGCATCATTGGAAGAGTTGAGGGTGTGTCGACAGAAACATGACGAGTCGATGAGAAAATATATACAGGTGTGGAATATCATTAAAAACTCGGCAGAAGATATATCTGACGAGAGAGCAATAGACGCGTTCGTAGCAGGAATTCGGCGAGGAGATTTCGTCGAGGACTTAGGGAGAACTAACCCTAAAACAATATCAGCACTGATGGAGATAGCCAACAAGTGGGCAGATGGAGAAGACGCAATATATAACAAGCGACACAGGTCGCCAGAAGAGGATCGCGGTCGAACTTTTCAAAATAGAAGGGGATTTTCTCGCCAGTTTTACAACAACGACGCTTCTGGCCACATATCGGCTGGTTTCCGGGGAAATCCTGGAGGGAATAGTCGAGACGATTATCAAAGGAGTAATGAGCAACAAGGCGATAATAGAGGTGATTCTCGCGGCCACAGGCAAAATAGTGGACCAAGGTTTCAAAGACCTTATGTGTCCCCCGAGGAGATGATGAACGGTCCGTGTCAAATGCACATTTATCTCGACAACAACGGAAAGAGGCAGTCAGGGCATCTCCAGAAAGACTGCCGAAATTTTCAGGCAATGTTGCGAGCCGCATGAATTGCAAATGCCCAGGCCATGAACAGAAACCCCCAGGGGCCAAGAAGTGAGATCCACCTCCCACCTACTCCTGCAATCACGGACGAAAATCGGCACCAGCTCAGAACAGCGGCAGCACCACATCCACCACCATATGTTGATCCTAACTCCAATGGTGCGGTCTTAATGATTCAGAAAGCTAGGCCATCAAACAGGGCACATAAGGTAATTTCACGACAAGTGTTCATGGCAGAGAAGATGCCCCCACCAACAGTTGAGTACCTAAATTGGTCAGGACAAGACATTGGCTTCACAATTGCGGATCATCCACATCAAGTTCCTCGACCAGGACAATCGGCACTCATCCTACCCGCAGTAATTATGGTGATGTAGAGCCCTCCGGTGATGATTCCCCTCTCCGGCAGGGTGCCAGAGGCGATCTCCTGAATCCCCCGAGATGGGATTGGCGGCGGCGGCGTCTCTGGAAGTATTTCCGTATCGTGGCTCTCGGTACAGGGGTTTTCGCGACGAAGGCTTTAAGTAGGCGGAAGGGTAGGTCAGGAGGCGGCGCGAGGGGCCCACACCATAGGGCGGCGCGGGCCCCCCACTGGCCGCGCCGGCCTGTGGTCTGGCCACCTCGTGGCTCCACTTAGTATCTCCTTCGGTCTCCTGGAAGCTTCGTGGAAAAGTAAGACCCTGTGCGTTGATTTCGTCCAATTCCGAGAATATTTCCTTTGTAGGATTTCTTAAACCAAAAACAGCAGAAAACAACAACTAGCGCTTCGGCATCTTGTTAATAGGTTAGTGCCGGAAAATGCATAATAATGATGTAAAGTATGTATAAAACATGTAAGTATTGTCATAAAAGTAGCATGGAACATAAGAAATTATAGATACGTTGGAGACGTATCAGACTCTGACGAGAGCACGCAGCCAAGGTGATAATTATTCCTGACGATCGAATTAACGGAAGGATCACTACGAGAGAGCAGAAATCTGCCCGACGGCCAGACCATGTGCCGACGGCTAGACGTTGGGGCCGTCGGCGCAGAGGCCTCCATCGACCGGCGACGAAGTTGGCGGTCGGCACATATCGGCCGTCGGCACAGCTTATCATACACCGATGGCCACCTTCGGCGCAACTCCGGCCATCAGCACAATAAGGCGTACACTGACGGCCACCTTCGAGACAACCATGGCCGTCGGCACAGGAGCCTGACAAGCAGGCCGCATCGTCCCTCCATTACGGCGCCTCCAAGCTGTGCTGACGGCTATCCACGGCACAACCAGCCGTCGGCACATCATGCTGATTGTTGGCCCCACTCCCCCTTATGGTGCTTGCAGTTGTGCCAACGGCTACCCACGGCATAAATATGGCCGTCGGCACAACATATGGACTTTTTTTACACTTTTTACAAATATAATTATTACCCATCTAATTGTTAATCCCAATCATTTTAATTTGTTTATTTCTTCCTCACTACTTTTTTGGCGAACCCCTTTGCGGGAAAGCTATAAGGGCGATATAGATGATCCCTTGGGATTCCGGTCTAGGGTTTTCCCAAAAATCAAGCATCGGAGGGTGGGAATGGCCCCGAAACTTATGTGTGTCCACATGGCATGCACACAAGTGATTTCAGATGGGTATAGATCCAAAGCTAAACCCCCAGGTGTATCCGGCTTCACGGACATGGGTGCCGAGACACTTAGGCAGATTCTAGACGTGTAGGGGGAACTTCCTGGGTGGTGAACCGGAGAGAACCTTGAGATCATATGCGGCAATACAGTGCACGCCGAGCATGCATCCAAATTCTCGTAGTCATCGCGGTAGAGGATGCAGTCATTAATGCATGCATGTATCTTTTGCACATCTAATCCTAGAGGGCAGACAACCTTCTTCGATTGATACGTACTGGTGGGAATTCGTTACCCCTTGGAAGCTTCCTCTTAATTATTGCCAGCAACTTTCCAAATCCTGAGTCAGTGACACCGTTCTCTGCCTTCCATTGCAACAATTGCAGTGTGGTACTTAGATTTTTATGGCCATCATCGCAAGTTGGGTATAACAATTTGTTGTGATCCTCTATCATCTGGTCGAAGCCAACCTTTCCTTTTCAGTTTCACATGCTATCCTTGCATCAACAATGGCCCGACCAAAATCATCATCAGCAGGCTCATCTGGTGCCTCTTAATCTTCTGCTTCATTGTCTGCAGTATCACCGTATTCAGGGAACATGGGATAGCTGCCATCACCTCTTGCTCTTCTTCATTGCCTTCCATCATAACCCCTCTTTCTCCGTGCTTGGTCCAATAATAGTAACTGAGCATGAAACCGGATCGCAGCAGGTGGCCGTGAATGGTACTCGACTGAGCGTAATTTATGATATTCTTATAGTCAACACATGGATAATACATAAAGCCACCATGTTTGTTTGCCTCAGCCATGGCGATAAATTACTCAGGCCCGAAGTGAACTCGTCAAAGCGTCGGTCAATGTACATCTATTGCCGATTCATCTGCATGATATAATTAAGCTTATAAAAAACCATTACAGAAAATCACGATTAGTGAAATGATATATATATATATTATATATATATATATACATGCATTTTATCAATGACAGATGAAAGGATAAAGTTGTTAACCTCGATCGAGAAGAAAAAAGACAGTTAAGTGTGGCTTGTTTTGTGTGAACTCAAGTGGCAAAACCTCTTAGGCATTTCATCGAACACCTCTTGTGCATGTGAAGACAGCAAAACAACATACACCCCCTCTTGTGATAACAAGTGGAAAAATGGCTAAGTGTGGCTTACCTTGGGCAGGGGCAAGTTTATATAGGCAGATGGGGACTTTGTCCCGGTTGGTAAGCAAAACCGGGTCCAAAGGGTGGGCCTTTGGTCCCGGTTTGTAATACGAACCGGGACTAAAGGCGTCCGAGCCCTGCACAACCTACAGCGCCCTGCTGGTGGGCCTTTAGTCCCGGTTTGTACAAACCGGGACCAGAGGTCCCAAACGGACCGGGACCAATGGGTGGGGTCGGCCCGCACGGAACGAACCGGGACCAGTGCCCCTCATTGGTCCCGGTTTGGTATAAAACCGGGACTGTTGCTCCCAGGGGTTTGGGACGAAAGGTCTGTTCTCCACTAGTGTCAGCAATTTGTGCTTGGGGACAAGCACAGTTTCCAGGGGAAGAAGATGTCACGACTACGGTAGAGCCTTAGGCGTGCGTGCGCCATCGAGGACATGTGTGTGTCTTGGCGATGGCATGAGGTGTGTGTGTGTAAGTTAAGTGTGGCCCAGGAGGTCAGGTGTGTGAGTGCTGCAGATTATAAACAGAGGGTTGTAACGAGAACAAAGCTAGTCAAGTAAGAAGAATAGAAATGAAAGCGAAACTCTCCTCGTCCCTCAGCTCTCGCTCTTTCTTCTTCTTCCGCGCGAAACCTATTTCGTGTTCAACCCTCTTCCGTGAAAATCATACCAGGATGGGAATATTACAGTGTCCCGAGTCAAGCACAGGAATTAAGAAAGAGATGAGCAACTGCTTAGATGAAACAAAGTTTAAAGCCATAGAGCGAGTTGTACATGCGGAAGATGGAGCTGAAGTTCAAAGACGCCATTTCATCATCTACATAATATGATTTCAGGCTTAGGGGTGTGTGTTAGAGTTGTGTCAACATCTACTATTGTATTAGTTTGCGGTGTTTATATTGCTAAATGTCTGAATTTGCTACGATATGAGGAACAATTTCATAGTTCATGTCATATTAATTATTATTTATTATAATTACGCCAAACACCTAGTTGTCGCCTTATCGTCGGCATGTCGACTCAACTCTTCGAGATCGACTCGACTTGACAATGTCCGAACAAAGCTAGGTTCACGTGGATCTATTCTTGCAATGAAATCTTTTCTACAACCTTAAGAAATTTGTCATGATGTTTTACAATCACAAGGATGCAAGACAGCCTGTATGCAAAGCGTGCAGGTGAAGCCAATCGATGTCACTGCCATTTCTTGTCTCCATTGTTAACTGTTGCGACATTGTTGCATATCATTGACGAAACGTTTGTTCAAAGACTCTTCAGATTTGGTGAAGATGGCAACATATCAGAGCAGTGGCGGTTGAACCAGAGGTAAGGGCGGGAGATGGAGAGGACATGCACTACAGGAAAATGGCACTGTGCCGACGGTGTGGACCTATGCCGACGGCCAAAGGTCGGGGCCGTCGGCGTAGTTCGCGGACGCCGAGGGCTGTAGAAACACCGTCGGCATAACTTCACCGTCGGCATAGCTCCACCTATGCCGAGGGTCACCGTCGGCACCACTTAACCGTCGGCATAGGTACAGCTACGCTGACGGTCACCGTCGCCGCATCTTCCGCCGTCGGGCTTCCACGCGCGTTTGCCTCTGCAGTCGGCTCGCCGTTTGCTCCCAGAGCTACGCCGACGGTTTAACCGTCGGCATAGCTACTGCCGTTAGGGTCCGTCCCAGCCTACCAACTCCAAGATATGCCGACGGTTATACCGTCGGCGTATGCTCAGCTTTTTTATTTTGCATAGTTTTGGCTAGTTCAAGGGTTTGGTTTTTTCTTAGTAATTTTTGTATGCATGATACTTAATGGAACTTTTTGCTTGGTTTTATTTTCTATGTACTTAGTAATGTTTGCATGCACTATTACTTTATATGTTGTTTTACCCTGAGCACTAGAGTTAATCTAGAGATATGGTTTAACTAGTACACATCATTTTATGTGATCTAGTACCTACAAAAGGCCATTTGGTCAACTATATAACATTGGAGACCGGTCAAAGGGGTTGATCTACAGGGCTCTCGGATTA
The DNA here is from genome assembly GCF_022539505.1 of Lolium rigidum. Taxonomy (NCBI): domain Eukaryota; kingdom Viridiplantae; phylum Streptophyta; class Magnoliopsida; order Poales; family Poaceae; genus Lolium; species Lolium rigidum. The sequence continues at coordinate 39,810,044 of NC_061514.1, read as the reverse complement.
GGGTTTAGTCTACCGGAGGAATATTGAGGTAGGATGGCCTAATTATTGGTACTACATATTCTTATGACCTAACACAACATAAAGTAATAGAAAAGTACTTGGTCAAGTAAGGGGTAGATCTGCGAGGCTCATGTATTAGGGTTTCTTCTACCCGTCGTTGCTGATTTCCGCTTACATGGGCTAGCACTTGGTAAAATCCAGGATCTGCATGTGGAAACTCGTGCTGCGGCTCATCCGGGGCCTATTTTATGGTTAATTATGCCCAACCTATGGTTTCCATGTGCATATGTCCTAAACAAACCAAAGCAAATAAAAAAATCCATTGGTAAACCCTCGCACGAAGAAAGCTATAGGGGTAGATCTGCAGGGTCCCCGCCCTAGGGTTTCCCAAGATACAAATCACTGGAGCGTCGGAATCACTGGAAAACTTGCATCTGTCCCTAACATATTTGTACAAGTGTGATGTAAGGTTTGTCTAACCTTGCATGTACCGGCGTTGACTATTTCCGCATATGTGGCCTATCACATGCCATATGCGCGCGGTAGCCATCTGGGAATCCCTCCCGCTTCCTGCGGTGTCCCGCCGAATCCGCTGGAAACTGACCGGATTTGAACTGGGGCCACACTTTCCTTCGCTCAATAAATTCCGGGAAAAATGGTTTTAGGTCTACGACGCGTCATTTTATGTGCTAAATGTTTTCCGTTTAGCGCGTTGGCGGACGGGTGCACCCGCGCGCCCGTACGGCCATACCGCATGCCCCGACGGCCCCGTTTTGCACGAGTTGGCAAAGTAAACGAAGCCACAAAATCACGCGGAGCCGCGTGGCGTCATTTTATGTGTCCTAGTAACCACTGCAAAAGACGGAACTCGGGATACGACAATTATCTTGAAAAACCCTTCACGAACAGGGCTATCACGTCCGGAGTTCTACGGCTTTTAGGGGAAATGAGTAGGAAACGGCCCATTGCACCACATAGTTTGTCGGAACGAGGCCATATTTGGCACGTGCGTGGGCCTTAGGATGGGAAGCAAGGCCCCGGTCGCGGATTTCCAATCTGACCCACGGGCGATGGTGTTTCCATTTTCGGGGTGCCAGATGGCCTTTTTTTGTGAAGCAGCTACATGGCGCGCATTTTAGTACTGCGGGAGACCTTCGCGCAGTGGTAGGATACGTCCTACGCACCACCTATCACATGCCATATGCGCGCGGTAGCCATCTGGGAATCCCTCCCGCTTCCTGCGGTGTCCCGCCGAATCCGTTGGAAACTGACCGGATTTGAACTGGGGCCACACTTTCCTTCGCTCAATAAATTCCGGGAAAAATGGTTTTAGGTCTACGACGCATCATTTTATGTGCTAAATGTTTTCCGTTTAGCGCGTTGGCGGACGGGTGCACCCGCGCGCCCGGTACGGCCATACCGCATGCCCCGACGGCCCCGTTTTGCACAGTTGGCAAAGTAAACGAAGCCACAAAATCACGCGGAGCCGCGTGGCGTCATTTTATGTGTCCTAGTAACCACTGCAAAAGACGGAACTGGGATACGACAATTATCTTGAAAAACCCTTCACGAACAGGGCTATCACGTCCGGAGTTCTACGGCTTTTAGGGGAAATGAGTAGGAAACGGCCCATTGCACCACATAGTTTGTCGGAACGAGGCCATATTTGGCACGTGCGTGGGCCTTAGGATGGGAAGCAAGGCCCCGGTCGCGGATTTCCAATCCGACCCACGGGCGATGGTGTTTCCATTTTCGGGGTGCCGGATGGCCTTTTTTGTGAAGCGGCTACATGGCGCGCATTTTAGTACTGCGGGAGACCTTCGCGCGAGTGGTAGGATACGTCCTACGCACCACCTATCACATGCCATATGCGCGCGGTAGCCATCCGGGAATCCCTCCCGCTTCCCGCGGTGTCCCGCCGAATCCGCCGGAAACCGACCGGATTTGAACTCGGGGCCACACTTTCCTTCGCTCAATAAATTCCGGGAAAAATGGTTTTAGGTCTACGACGCGTCATTTTATGTGCTAAATGTTTTCCGTTTAGCGCGTTGGCGGACGGGTGCACCCGCGCGCCCGTACGGCCATACCGCATGCCCCGACGGCCCCGTTTTGCACGAGTTGGCAAAGTAAACGAAGCCACAAAATCACGCGGAGCCGCGTGGCGTCATTTTATGTGTCCTAGTAACCACTGCAAAAGACGGAACTGGGATACGACAATTATCTTGAAAAACCCTTCACGAACAGGGCTATCACGTCCGGAGTTCTACGGCTTTTAGGGGAAATGAGTAGGAAACGGCCCATTGCACCACATAGTTTGTCGGAACTAGGCCATATTTGGCACGTGCGTGGGCCTTAGGATGGGAAGCAAGGCCCCGGTCGCGGATTTCCAATCTGACCCACGGGCGATGGTGTTTCCATTTTCGGGGTGCCAGATGGCCTTTTTTTTGTGAAGCAGCTACATGGCGCGCATTTTAGTACTGCGGGAGACCTTCGCGCAGTGGTAGGATACGTCCTACGCACCACCTATCACATGCCATATGCGCGCGGTAGCCATCCGGGAATCCCTCCCGCTTCCCGCGGTGTCCCGCCGAATCCGCCGGAAACCGACCGGATTTGAACCGGGGCCACACTTTCCTTCGCTCAATAAATTCCGGGAAAAATGGTTTTAGGTCTACGACGCGTCATTTTATGTGCTAAATGTTTTCCGTTTAGCGCGTTGGCGGACGGGTGCACCCGCGCGCCGGCACGGCCATACCGCATGCCCCGACGGCCCCGTTTTGCACAGTTGGCAAAGTAAACGAAGCCACAAAATCACGCGGAGCCGCGTGGCATCATTTTATGTGTCCTAGTAACCACTGCAAAAGACAGAACTGGGATACGGCAATTATCTTGAAAAACCCTTCACGAACAGGGCTATCACGTCCGGAGTTCTACGGCTTTTAGGGGAAATGAGTAGGAAACGGCCCATTGCACCACATAGTTTGTCGGAACGAGGCCATATTTGGCACGTGCGTGGGCCTTAGGATGGGAAGCAAGGCCCCGGTCGCGGATTTCCAATCTGACCCACGGGCGATGGTGTTTCCATTTTCGGGGTGCCAGATGGCCTTTTTTTTGTGAAGCAGCTACATGGCGCGCATTTTAGTACTGCGGGAGACCTTCGCGCAGTGGTAGGATACGTCCTACGCACCACCTATCACATGCCATATGCGCGCGGTAGCCATCTGGGAATCCCTCCCGCTTCCTGCGGTGTCCCGCCGAATCCGCTGGAAACTGACCGGATTTGAACTGGGGCCACACTTTCCTTCGCTCAATAAATTCCGGGAAAAATGGTTTTAGGTCTACGACGCGTCATTTTATGTGCTAAATGTTTTCCGTTTAGCACGTTGGCGGACGGGTGCACCCGCGCGCCCGTACGGCCATACCGCATGCCCCGACGGCCCCGTTTTGCACGGTTGGCAAAGTAAACGAAGCCACAAAATCACGCGGAGCCGCGTGGCGTCATTTTATGTGTCCTAGTAACCACTGCAAAAGACGGAACTCGGGATACGGCAATTATCTTGAAAAACCCTTCACGAACAGGGCTATCACGTCCGGAGTTCTACGGCTTTTAGGGGAAATGAGTAGGAAACGGCCCATTGCACCACATAGTTTGTCGGAACGAGGCCATATTTGGCACGTGCGTGGGCCTTAGGATGGGAAGCAAGGCCCCGGTCGCGGATTTCCAATCTGACCCACGGGCGATGGTGTTTCCATTTTCGGGGTGCCAAATGGCCTTTTTTTGTGAAGCAGCTACATGGCGCGCATTTTAGTACTGCGGGAGACCTTCGCGCAGTGGTAGGATACGTCCTACGCATCACCTATCACATGCCATATGCGCGCGGTAGCCATCTGGGAATCCCTCCCGCTTCCTGCGGTGTCCCGCCGAATCCGCTGGAAACCGACCGGATTTGAACTCGGGGCCACACTTTCCTTCGCTCAATAAATTCCGGAAAAATGGTTTTAGGTCTACGACGCGTCATTTTATGTGCTAAATGTTTTCCGTTTAGCGCGTTGGCGGACGGGTGCACCCGCGCGCCCGTACGGCCATACCGCATGCCCCGACGGCCCCGTTTTGCACGATTGGCAAAGTAAACGAAGCCACAAAATCACGCGGAGCCGCGTGGCGTCATTTTATGTGTCCTAGTAACCACCGCAAAAGACGGAACTGGGATACGGCAATTATCTTGAAAAACCCTTCACGAACAGGGCTATCACGTCCGGAGTTCTACGGCTTTTAGGGGAAATGAGTAGGAAACGGCCCATTGCACCACATAGTTTGTCGGAACGAGGCCATATTTGGCACGTGCGTGGGCCTTAGGATGGGAAGCAAGGCCCCGGTCGCGGATTTCCAATCTGACCCACGGGCGATGGTGTTTCCATTTTTGGGGTGCCAGATGGCCTTTTTTTTGTGAACCAGCTACATGGCGCGCATTTTAGTACTGCGGGAGACCTTCGCGCAGTGGTAGGATACGTCCTACGCACCACCTATCACATGCCATATGCGCGCGGTAGCCATCTGGGAATCCCTCCCGCTTCTGCGGTGTCCCGCCGAATCCCCTGGAAACTGACCGGATTTGAACTGGGGCCACACTTTCCTTCGCTCAATAAATTCCGGGAAAAATGGTTTTAGGTCTACGACGCGTCATTTTATGTGCTAAATGTTTTCCGTTTAGCGCGTTGGCGGACGGGTGCACCCGCGCGCCCGTGCACGGCCATACCGCATGCCCCGACGGCCCCGTTTTGCACGGTTGGCAAAGTAAACGAAGCCACAAAATCACGCGGAGCCGCGTGGCGTCATTTTATGTGTCCTAGTAACCACCGCAAAAGACGGAACCGGGATACGGCAATTATCTTGAAAAACCCTTCACGAACAGGGCTATCACGTCCGGAGTTCTACGGCTTTTAGGGGAAATGAGTAGGAAACGGCCCATTGCACCACATAGTTTGTCGGAACGAGGCCATATTTGGCACGTGCGTGGGCCTTAGGATGGGAAGCAAGGCCCCGGTCGCGGATTTCCAATCCGACCCACGGGCGATGGTGTTTCCATTTTCGGGGTGCCGGATGGCCTTTTTTTGTGAAGCGCCTACATGGCGCGCATTTTAGTACTCGCGGGAGACCTTCGCGCAGTGGTAGGATACGTCCTACGCACCACCTATCACATGCCATATGCGCGCGGTAGCCATCTCGGGAATCCCTCCCGCTTCTCGCGGTGTCCCGCCGAATCCGCCGGAACCGACCGGATTTGAACTCGGGGCCACACTTTCCTTCGCTCAATAAATTCCGGGAAAAATGGTTTTAGGTCTACGACGCGTCATTTTATGTGCTAAATGTTTTCCGTTTAGCGCGTTGGCGGACGGGTGCACCCGCGCGCCCGGTACGGCCATACCGCATGCACCGACGGCCCCGTTTTGCACAGTTGGCAAAGTAAACGAAGCCACAAAATCACGCGGAGCCGCGTGGCGTCATTTTATGTGTCCTAGTAACCACTGCAAAAGACGGAACTGGGATACGGCAATTATCTTGAAAAACCCTTCACGAACAGGGCTATCACGTCCGGAGTTCTACGGCTTTTAGGGGAAATGAGTAGGAAACGGCCCATTGCACCACATAGTTTGTCGGAACGAGGCCATATTTGGCACGTGCGTGGGCCTTAGGATGGGAAGCAAGGCCCCGGTCGCGGATTTCCAATCTGACCCACGGGCGATGGTGTTTCCATTTTTGGGGTGCCAAATGGCCTTTTTTTTGTGAAGCAGCTACATGGCGCGCATTTTAGTACTGCGGGAGACCTTCGCGCAGTGGTAGGATACGTCCTACGCACCACCTATCACATGCCATATGCGCGCGGTAGCCATCTGGGAATCCCTCCCGCTTCCGCGGTGTCCCGCCGAATCCGCCGGAAACCGACCGGATTTGAACCGGGGCCACACTTTCCTTCGCTCAATAAATTCCGGGAAAAATGGTTTTAGGTCTACGACGCGTCATTTTATGTGCTAAATGTTTTCCGTTTAGCGCGTTGGCGGACGGGTGCACCCGCGCGCCCGGTACGGCCATACCGCATGCCCCGACGGCCCCGTTTTGCACAGTTGGCAAAGTAAACGAAGCCACAAAATCACGCGGAGCCGCGTGGCGTCATTTTATGTGTCCTAGTAACCACTGCAAAAGACGGAACTGGGATACGGCAATTATCTTGAAAAACCCTTCACGAACGTGGCTATCACGTCCGGAGTTCTACGGCTTTTAGGGGAAATGAGTAGGAAACGGCCCATTGCACCACATAGTTTGTCGGAACGAGGCCATATTTGGCACGTGCGTGGGCCTTAGGATGGGAAGCAAGGCCCCGGTCGCGGATTTCCAATCTGACCCACTGGCGATGGTGTTTCCATTTTCGGGGTGCCGATGGCCTTTTTTTGTGAAGCGGCTACATGGCGCGCATTTTAGTATCGCGGGAGACCTTCGCGCAAGTGGTAGGATACGTCCCTACGCACCACCTATCACATGCCATATTCGCGCGGTAGCCATCCGGGAATCCCTCCCGCTTCTCGCGGTGTCCCGCCGAATCCGCCTGGAAACCGACCGGATTTGAACTCGGGGCCACACTTTCCTTCGCTCAATAAATTCCGGGAAAATGGTTTTAGGTCTACGACGCGTCATTTTATGTGCTAAATGTTTTCCGTTTAGCGCGTTGGCGGACGGGTGGACCCATTTTGGCCAGATGAGTATCTACCGGGTGTGGCGTCGCGTCATTTCATGTGTGCCACCCGTTATTTTATGCTCGAGAAAAGTCTACCGGGGGACCGCCGGTGGAGGCTGGTCAAAGCGGTAGACCGCACAGTCAACAAAGTTAGGGTTTCGTCGAAAAATATTTATGTGTACCTATAATAATATATTTTAGTATATTGCACTTAAAATTACCACTATATATAAAAAAAAGGATGTGCCGACGGTTTAACCGTCGGCATACCTTGGACAGGGTTGGGTCAAACCCGCGCACCGGACCGGACCGGACCGACCGGACGCACCCAGACTCCCCATCCCGCGCCGCCACCCCCTGCTCCCGCGACTCCCCATCCCGCGCCGCCAGCTGCTCCCCGCGCCGCCGCCAGCTGCTCCCCGCGCCGCCGCCTGCTGCTCCCCGCGCCGCCGCCTGCTGCTCCCCGCCCCGCCGCCGCTCCCCGCCTCGGCGCCCATCCCCGCCTCCCCTCCTCCGCAGTCCCCTGCCCCTGCCGTCGAATCCAATCGAAGCGCAGCAGACCGAGGAACGCCGCCGGTTACCTGCCCCCGCTATCAGGTCGTCAGGTTCGTTCCGTCCCTATCTTTAGCTTCCTCCCTCGGTTTCTCTACCGCCGAATTCACTGGCTCTGATAGGTCGCGGATCGATTCGCTCCGGCTATCCACTGTTAGATTCAGCTTCTACTAATTCGTAATTTAGACTCCACTATCTTCCCTCTTCATGGTCCCAACCTCAAGACCAGGTCAGGTCTAGGAGGCTGCTACCCCCGTAAACAGAACAACTAACTTGAGCTTCCTAATTCCCCTCGACTCAATAACAGATAACTACCGAATATATGTAGTGCAATACTAGTACATCACTCTGAGCATCAACTTGATTGATTTCACGACTCTTAGTTTTGAAACACTGTGTACTAGTACTGTATTTCATCTTGTTTTCTCATCTCACTTTATTATGCGATTGCCATCATCAACTACTAGCTAGCTTGTAGTATATATATGCACCCAGACCCATATTCTCTTAGTACATAGTACATCCGGTCGTAGCACCGAGTAATAATTAATTAGTGCTGGTAAACACCTTCTCCATACTACTCTACACCGAGTAATAATAAGTTTTGTTATGTAGTATCAAAACGCACTATAAGAAGTAGTATGTGTTAAAGTCCAATCTCCTCATTAGCTGGATCTGTCTCTACCCTCTTGCTACTATATCTGATGAAGATCGACTCTGGTAGTATTTGGGCAAATATAAAGCAACTCCTTGCTTTGTCAAAAAAATAAAGCAACTCCTTGAATCCTGAATCTGCTCAACTTGATAGCAAGCATGTACCACCTACCACCTGGGCATGGGTAGGCATAGTCCTTGTCCTCCTGTTTTTTTTTTTTTGTTGAGGATTCGTGCCTAAACTTTCAAACTGCTCCGAGTGATTCATCATACTGAAACGCTTTCATCCATCTTTATACCAAAAATCTAGACAAAAGGGTTATAGGAGTACATTTTTAAGATTCATGTGTGCTTATTTAGTTACAGTTCCAATTCTCCATTTTCATCATCTTATGAAAATCAACATGTTTCTGCGGTCTGCTTGCATTGTTAATCTGAATAATGTTAGCATGATGCCATGGCCTTCGGCCGTCCGTAGGTTAGCACCATTACGAAATCTTCTGCAGGGGAGCCTACGGTGGCCTGTGTTGCCTGCGTCGATCGCCCCTTCAGCCACAGCTCTACCAAATTGCGCAGAGGTTGTGCAGGGTCCACTGGCTGCCCACAGCAATTTACTTCTACCTGTAAACATTGAGATTAAGTAGTGGTCTATTCGGTCAAGTGCACATGCTCATTTGAGCTTTCAGAGGCATGCACAGAACTCAAACAACTGGCCTTGCAAAATGTTATTAAGAGGTAGCAGTTCAGGCGTCGCATGTATTTTCTTTTAAAAAATGATGAACCACATGTTGGAGGAGCTACACGTTCTAATGCACATAAACAGTAGCAGAATAAAAATCTACGATCGTATAAACAGTAAGTGTACATCATATATGACAGATAGTATTACTCTTACATCGGACTCGCTCGGGAGACTGAGTTTCTGCACCAGGTACTTTTGGATAGACGAAGCAGGTATATTCGCATCTCTGAGTAAAACAGTTGGTGCCTTAGCCACGGAACTCTCATAGGATACAGTTGAGAAATAACAATACATGCTCTCAAAGGATACAGTTGAGAAAAAAAATACATTCTTATGGTGCTGTTTTAAGGTTAACGTCAGATTTCAATGCAAGGCATCAACAATTGGCTAGATCGATTAGTAGCTAGCAGTTTGATCCATTGACTAGACTCCCTGCAGTAACAATTTCCTTGCAGATTCAAGTTGTATGTATATGCTCTACAAACTAAAATGGCAGCAATTTGGCAAATAGTGTTGTGTGAATTTGTTAATAATGTATTTAGATATGTGATTTTAATAATGTGAATTTGTGATTTTAATAATGTGAATTTGTTGTTGTCTAAACTAGGCCCCGACGTGACCACCCCGGATCCTCACTGCTTGACTACTACGACCGCCGACCTTGACACTTCGCCTACTTCCTCTACTACCGAGGGTGAGCTAAATTTCCAACCAAATCTTCGCATTTTTTATGTCTCTAGATTGAATTTCCACTCCAAGTCACGTAACCTAGGTGTCACTTCCCGTCCGCAAGCGTTACGCGGATAAATATGCATTAGTGGTCGGCATATTTTCAACCGTAACGCTTGCGGCATTTACGGGACAGTCGGCGGATGCGTAGTTGGGTACGTTTTCCATGTTCTGCTCCGGTTTGAGTTAGGATTTCGACAGCGCCTTCCCGTTGTTCTCCGGATGCACATCCTCTCAGCTTTTTGCCGAGACGTGTATCGGGAGAGCAGCGGGGAGGTGCTGCCGAAATTCTGACTCGAGCCGGGGTAGAGCATGGAGAACGTACTCAAGCTACGGATCCGGCGGCTGCTAGGAGCCCACCTAGTAGAGATGTAGGTTGATGCATGCGTTATTCGCCGGTAAAAAAGTAAAATATGATGCATTTAATTTCGTGCTATTATTGGATATGAAAGGATATATTTGTTGTTTCCCTCCAAATAAAACAGAGAATGGCTGATAATGAGTGGATGTACCGTGGTCGTATGAGTGCGACTGAAAGAACAAGTGAGTGGGAATGGAAAACTGAAGATTATTTGAAGGATGCACATCGTGGTTCACATACAGTCCGTCCACTTTGCCCTTGTGCTCGGTGCAAGCAGCGTAAACGTCACGGCAAGATTGAAATGACGAAACACCTTTGGAGGCATGGGTATATGCCTGACTTCACTATGCCGATCAACTTTGCTGAGCGTGACCGTGAAAGATGGCAGGTGATGCGACAACGCATCGATGGCAATGCGGACGATGGCATTAGAAACATGCTTGATGATCTGCATTATGCACAACATGCACATTCGCCGCCTCCAGAGGATGACCCAGAGGAACCGGATGAACCGGATGAACCAGAGGCAACCGCGAAGGCTTTCCTTGATATGATGGCCTCGGCAAAGAAACCTCTTTACCCGGGTGCAGAAATCTCCCAGTTGGATGCCATCTCGCAAAAACTAGCCACTAAGGCCAAACACGGCATGACCCGATCTTGCTTTGAAGATACGTTGAAAGATGCGGGTAACATGCTTCCTAACGGACATTGTCTGCCCCGTAGCATGTATGAAGCGAAGAAAATCATGAAAGCGCTATGCATGGATTATGAGAAGATACATTGTTGTCCGAAGGGTTGCATTTTGTTTCGGAAGGAGTATGCAGAACTCACTCACTGCCCCTTGTGCAAGGCCTCTAGGTATCTTGAGGTCACGGATGCCCATGGTCGAGTGACGCAAACGAAGAAGGCCGCATCAATTCTTCGGTATCTCCCATTCATAAAAAGACTCCAGCCGCCTTTACATGAGCGAGGAGTCCGCTAGACAAATGACATGGCACAAGCATGGGATTAGATACCCCGATGCGGATAAAAGAAGAAGATGAAACATCCAGCCGATGGTCAAGCATGGAAGCATTTTGACAAAGACATACCCTAATCAAGCAAAAGATGCGCGGAATGTCAGAATTGCGATAGCAACCGATGGGTTCAATCCATTTGGTATGTCGGCTAGATCGTACAGCTGCTGGCCCGTGTTTGTTATTCCGCTCAATCTCCCTCCCGGTGTCCTAATGCAACGCAAGAACATATTCCTGACGCTGGTCATTCCAGGGCCTGATTACCCGGGGAAGAATTTGAGTGTGTACATGCAGCCGCTTATCGATGATTTGCACCATTCTTGGGAGAACGGGACGTGGACATACGACCGAGCATCGAAGAAAAACTTCCTCATGAAAGTTTGGTTCCAGTATTCCATGCATGATCGACCTACCCGGATACGCTCTATTCTGCGGACATTGTACAGCTGGGAAGATGCCATGTCCAGTGTGCAGGCATGCGCTTAAGTTCATATGGCTGAAGAAGGGCGGCAAATATTCAGCCTTTGACAAGCATCGACAGTTTCTCGAAGCAGGGCATCGATTCAGAGAAGACAAAAGGAACTTCACGAAGGACACAGTTGTCACCGAAGTGAACACCGTACCAACGTTCGATGGTGCAACTGTTGTTAGAGAGCTACATGCTCTAAAGACTAGCCCCACGAGGCGGTTTTGTGGGATATGGCGAGACACACAACTGGACTCATGTTGCTGGCTTAACGCAGCTCCCCTATTACAAGGACCTCAAACTTCCCCATAACATCGATGTGATGCACACGGAAAAGAATGTTGGAGAGTCGGTCTTTAACACAGTCCTGAACATCCCCGAGAAGACAAAGGATAATGTCAAGGCTAGAGTCGATCAAGAGATGCTCTGTGATAGAAAAAAACTAAACATGAAGCCTCCCCAGCATAATCGAAAAAATTGGGTGAAGCCAAAGGCCGACTTCTGCCTTGACGGTGCCCAAAAGAAGGAGGCATTCGATTGGCAGAAACATGTCGTGAGGTTCCCGGATGGTTATGCATCGAATATCGATAACGGAGTCAATCTTTCGACCGGCAAAGTCACCGGGCTCAAGAGTCATGACTATCACATATGGATTGAGAGGCTAATGCCGGTCATGCTTCGAGGCTATCTCCCGACCGTGTCCGGCGACCGCTTGCAGAGTTGAGCCATTTCTTCCGCACGCTCTGTGCTAAAGAAATATGCGAGGACATGATGAAGAAACTGTGTGAGAAAGTGCCGGAGCTGCTATGCAAGTTAGAGATTATCTTTCCACCGGGCTTCTTTACTCCGATGGTTCATCTCATTTTGCATCTAGCTTACGAGGTAATCTTGGGGGGACCGGTGCAGTTTCGTTGGCAGTTTTCTATTGAGAGAGAATTTAAGCATATCCGGTTGAAATGTGGAAATAAAAATAAGATTGAAGGATGCATAGTCGAGGCATATATCATCGAGGAGGTGTCAGATATTACAACAACGTACTATGCCGACGATATCCCCACTCTTCATAATAAGGTCTCTCGGTACAATACTGACGAGCCCAAGTACACACCCAAGCTCCTCCTATTCCAAGGGCAAGGTGGCAAGTCTGGTGGTAAACAGAGTTATAGGTTGACGATGCAAGAGTGGGAGGACATCATGTTCTATGTGTTGTCGAACATTAAGGAAGTACATGATACGTTCATGAGGTAAAAATGGTGAAACTCGGTTGTTTCTTTGCTACTAGAAACTCGGTTGTGGTGTAATATGTTTTTTTCCTCTTCTAGTCAATTCGTGGAGGAAGAGTGGTTGGAAAGGCGACCTCCTACCCCCGATGAGCGTAATACTCTTCTAATTAAGGGTGCCCCGGAAGGAAAAATTTCGTGGCTTGGTTCATGGAAAAAGTAATTTCTAACTTATCCTTCTTACATAAAAATTTGTAGTTTCTGTTACATTGAACTGATGCACCCAACAATTTCAAATAAACTTGTAGGGAGCTGATCCCCATACATCTATGGCGGATGAATTGAGATGGGTTTCCCAGGGTTTCAACAGTAAGGTGGTTAGGTATGACAAGTATGATGTCAATGGGTTTCGCTTCCATACAGAGAGGCACCAGAACTGTCGGCCTAATGCAAAAACAGTAAATACTGGAGTGTTTACCGGAGGTCAAGATAGTACTGAGTACTATGGGAGGCTGCAAGACGTATATGAGGTGACATTCGATAAAGGGATCCATAATCTCACTCTTGTTATGTTCAGATGTCATTGGTTCGACCCAGAAAATGGACTTAGGACCAACCCTTCCATTGGTTTAGTTGAAGTTATGCCTTCCACCACCTACGGGGGTCCGATGTCTTTGTAGTGGCTAACCAGGCGACACAAGTTTATTATCTTCCCTACCCATGCCAGAACGAGGAACTAAAGGGCTGGGAAGTTGTGTTCAAGGTGTCGCCTCATGGTAAACTACCCATGCCCAACGAGGATGATTACAACAACATAAACCCCATCACATACGAGGGAGATTTCTACCAAGAGGAAGAGGACGGCGGGGATTTTGATGTAGAGATGGTTGATCTTGAGGAGCTCGAGGACGATGCACAAATTCAGGGCGATACTGTTGTGAATATAAAGGACATAGAGATGCTCTCCAAGTTTCTCGACGAAGGTGACAGCGATGATGATGAGCCTCCACCGTTCGAGGGCCAACCTTACTACTCACATGATACTGATAGCGATAATGAATATGAGTGATGATTCTTGGTGAGGTTCTTTATGTCCTAGTATATTGCCACCATGCTTATTTATTTCCTACCATGCTTATTATTTGGTATCATGCTTATTATTTCCTAGCATGCTTATTTATTGCCACCATGCTTATTATTTCATGATACCATGCTAATTATTTGCTACCATGCTCATTTTTCCCTACCATACTTATTATGTGCTACTATGCTCATTACTAACTGTTTACTTGTTCTCAATGCAGGTGATTGCACAATGACGGGTGGTAGATCCACAAAAGGAACCATTAGTCATATGTATGGCCAAGAGAAGCCAAGAATAAGCCGTCCTCGAAATAGAAGACCTCCTGGTCGCTTCCTTGATGAGGAAGCAGGAGAGCGCGAGGTTGAGGTGCCACGAGGACGAGGAGGGAGTGCCACAGGGATGGCACGAGGTCGAGGTCGAGGACGATCTCGTACTAGACACGTTCAGGAGCTTGTAGTAGCCCCCGAGGATACTACACTCAGACGACGACGACGGGTGTCTTCGCCGCGCTCCGCTAGTGAGGTGATAATTGCTATCATGCTTATTAGTTGCTATTATTCCTGATTATTGTTATTATGCGTACTAATTGGTACTATGCTTAGATACCCTCCGCTAGTGGTACCACACCTTCGAGAGGAGGAGGAGGTTGACGAGGACTTGGACGCCGAGCGGAGCGTGGAGGGTGAGGAGGACTTGGACGCCGGTCGGAGCGTGGAGGGTGACGAGGACTTGGACGCCTGGTCGAAGCGTGGAGGGCGAGGACGACGTAAGTTCATTTCTCCCTTTTTACCCGACTTCGTTCATTCACACACATTTGAATTACCATTATAATTCTGATTGTAATTTTAATTTGCAGGGGTATGAGGAGGGCGCGCGGGGCGAGGAGGGCGAGGAGGGCCAGGACGTGCCCGGGAATGCTCTTTGGACCCGTGGATCAGCTACTCTACCAGATTTACCAAAAACTGAAGAGGGCAAATGGGTTGTGTATCTGGAGAAGCATGAGTAAGTGGCTCTTGGACTTGTTAGTATACTCTTGGATTGTTGGACATATTAGATAATACTAATTTGTTGATTCATGTGCAGTTCTCTTGGACTTCTTATCTGCGGGCATGGGCCGCAAACCAAGTGGCATTGTCACCGTTCTCCGAAGAAGTATTGGCCAGGCCTGTACCGCGCTGTCTCTGATGGTCCCGATGGTCCCAAGAAGTTAGCCCTCAAATGGGATGACTATCATGCCGCACCTTGCGGGGTCATGACCACCACCACTGAGGATGGGAGACGAGTTGCGCCCACCTGTGCCCAAGTTGTGCTCAGGACTTTTTGGGTAAGACTTCTTTTTCAAAGCACACAAGTCAAGATTTTGTGCACTTCAGATTTTGTGCTAACCCACGAGTCTCACTATTGTTGTCTTGTGCATGATTGTAGGAGTTCTACAAATTGTCCTCCGGCATGGATCATCAGGAGGCTACCGCAGTCTTGGAGAAGATGGCCAAGAAGAATCTTAGAGATGCCTTATACCATGTTCGCAAGCTGGCCATCACACACTACTTCGCTGAAAAAGGGAAGAGGAAAAACAAGGATAGAGTGATTGCGGAGAATCTTACTATCGAGGATGACGCTGGTTGGCAGAGTGTAAGTAAATTCTCCTTGTTGTCCTATGTTCATCACATATTGCATTATATTTATTGAATTGACATGTCTTCATTTATTAGATTTGTCCAACATGGTGCGTGAATAAGAAGGATGGTTGGTGCGCGCTTGGTACGCTATTGGACTGATGATGAGGAGTTCAAGGCCAGGAGCATCCAAAACAAGGCCAATCGTGGCAGTGGGGGAACACACAATCAAGGCAACAAACCCTTCCCTCTCTACGAGAAGGACATGGTATATATATGGAACAATCCTCCTTCTATTTGTCTCCATGTTCCTTTTTTCTACATAACATGTGTTTTCTGCACTTCAGGTGGCCGCTAATGGAGGGCAGGAGATTCCTCGTATCCAAGTTTGGCAGGCGGCTCATAAGAAGAAGGAGCTTGTTGAAGGCAAGGTCGTGTACTACGGCAAGACCGAAGAGTCCGTGGATAGTTACAAGTCGGCGTTCAAGTCGTTGCATGGGGAGGATTCTGACCCACTTTCAGAGCCATTCGACGAGATGGCGGTGATGATCTCAGGTCACGGCAAGCCACATGGCCGGACCAGCATTCTTAATGAGGTGCACAAGCCTACCATCACTCTTCCACGAATCCGGAACATGACCTCGAGCTCCGGTGTGTGTATGCCACCTCGTCCACGGCGTTCGACCCAGACTTCCGACGATGTAAGCTTTCTCTCATTTTTGTCCTCATTTCGACTTCCATTTCATGCATCTCCATGTTGGCGGGGCTCATTATGTCAAATTGTAGGCCCGCATGATGGAAGCCTATGAGCAGCTTCAGGAAGAGTTTCAACATAAGATGCATGAATACGAAGTGGCGAATTCTGCCTCAAGAGAACACATGCAAGAACAAACCAAGGTTAACTGTTACCCATCATAGCCACTTGTACTATTTTCTAACTTTCTCCACGCCTGACATTTAAACTACCTTGCAGGCGCTTTTCGCGGCTCTGGCAGCTGGTGGTCCGCCGCCACAGTATGTGGAACCTCCAGTGATACCACCGTTGCCAAAGATGCCCACGAAGGCGGAATTCCTCGCACAGTTCCACGGCGGGACTCCGGTTAGTGCTTTGCCATACTACTAAGCTACTACTTACCGTTGCCTTGCACATTGATATTTACACTTAGCCATATTTTGCTCGTGCTATGTAGGGATCCTCGACTCACTCGAACAATCCCTTTGGTCGTGCTGCTGCCTCCTCGCCATATGCTTCGCCCGCCGAGAGGACTCCGCTTCACTTTGGTGGTCCGAGTCCTGGTCACTCCGCCGGCGTCTCTCCCCGTCGCGAGAGCCGTGAGTCCCGCCAACACTCGCCGCAGCTGGTGAGTTCCCTACCAAACTATCCACGGATGACTTTGATCATTTCTTCATTCACGGACTTTTATTTGCACAAATATCCATGCTTAATTGGTGTTGTCTTCCATTTTGTAGTGATGATGCTCTCGAAGGTGATCCAGGATGACCTGTTGATACTATCTCTTGATTATGTATGGATGTTGCTTAGTTCATGGCATGTTGTCTATGACCGGTGATCCAGGATGTTAGACCTATGTTACATGCGTGGATGTTTAAGTTATGGATGACATGTTTGACATATGTATGGATGGATGTTGGAGTTATGTACCGATGACATGTTTGACATATGTATGGATGGATGTTGGAGTTATGTAT
Source organism: Lolium rigidum (assembly GCF_022539505.1). Taxonomy (NCBI): domain Eukaryota; kingdom Viridiplantae; phylum Streptophyta; class Magnoliopsida; order Poales; family Poaceae; genus Lolium; species Lolium rigidum. The sequence continues at coordinate 39,793,163 of NC_061514.1, read as the reverse complement.
CGTTGAAATGGTTGAGTTATGTGACATATGTATTGATATTTGTATGCAATAATGTGAATTTAAAACTGCAACCAGAGCAAAAAAACCCGAAAACAAAAAAACTGGGGCACCTATGCCGACGGTTTAACCGTCGGCACAGCGAACCGTCGGCATAGCGAACATACCAAAGGTGCCGACGGTTTAACCGTCGGCATAGGGGCGGTGATAGGTGGCTGCGGCACCCCAGAACGTGCCACGTGGAGCTACGCCGACGGTTTAACCGTCGGCATAGACCCTACAGCTGGACGGATCTAGGTGCACGCCGCGGGCACCAGAAGAGGCCACGTCGCCCGCCTATGCCGACGGTATAACCGTCGGCATAGGGCTTGCATTGCTGGCTGCAGCCGGTGGCAAGGAGCCACCAGAAGACGCCACGTTGCACGTATGCCGACGGTTACACCGTCGGCGTAGCTCCTCCCGGCCGTTAACTGAGCTCCGTTAGCGGTGGCGCGCCGACGGCCAAGCGATACCGACGGCCAAGGAACCCCGTCGGTGTATCGAGCTATGCCGACGGTGAAGCTACGCCGACGGTTTTCCGGCTATGCCGGCGAGCAGCGATGCCGACAATGACGCGCCGACGGTAACCGTCGGCATAGACCTATGCCGACGGTTTTACTTGCTACGCCGACGGTAATAACCGTCGGCACCGTACCGTTTTCCTGTAGTGATGAGAGATAGTATGGAGCTTGGGGGGTGTATAAGATGGTAGCTTAGAATGTAGGGCAATATAATATGGCATAGAACATGAAGAATTTTTATTTCATCGTCATATAAATTGTTTTTGTTATGTTGCAGCAATGAGCACGGGCTGTTAGAAACAAGTATAATTTTTGAAACAAATTGTTATTTTGTTACATGTATTTTCATCCATGGCAACGCACGGGCATTTTACTAGTACAAAGGAAAACTAAAAAGAGAAACGAAAGGGAATGGGTAGAACGGTCACACATCGGGAGACCAATCCGACCGTGCAGCCTTGGCCAACTAATGTCCCTGTATTTGCAGTGTTAAAAAAACATCCCTGTATCTGCAATAGGATGGATAGGTTAATTAGGATGACATGGCTGCACCAATTTGAAGCTTGCAAATATTAAATGTATTTTAGTGGAGATGAACTTTATAAATATTATGGATTTGCTTGAGAATAAATGTATGTGTCTGGCCTAGAACTCGATCGACCTACGTACAAGGCCTTAGTGTACGTGACCTTTTGTTGAAGTTATCCGTCCAGCACACACACACATGCACGCGCGCGCACACACGTACACGCACAATTCCATTGAAAGAATAGTTGTATATTGATCGAGGACAATCCTATAATAATTCTTCTTCTACAGGGGAACCTTTTTTATATAGCTTTGTTTTATTTTTGTAATTAAAAGTACATGTCCCCCGATCCCTTGTAGGGAAATTCAATTATTTGAGCATATTCCACAGAAGCAAGCATTGTGAATGCACGTGGTGTCATTTACATGGACGCAATCTGGGCACACCATATGCTTCCTCTCCTCCTCGCATACATTCCCACAAGATTTTTGGTCGCAATTCTTTTCATGCATGGGGACGACTGTATTATTACACCATGCTTCCGCCAAATCTGCACAATGTATGTACAAAATCATTAACACACTCTGACCAAGGTTTGCAAAAAATAACTGAGTAAAGTACAAACATGATCAAGGACAAGAAGTTCTAAGTACCTACCAGATGAAATCATAACGAATGAGAGGGTCAAAATAAGCATCGCAACGGCAGATCTCATCGTCATCCTCCTCAGATGTGGTGCTGATCAATAGGAAATGTTCTATATGGTTGGTTATTTTACTTGTGGGTTGTGAAAGAGAAATAACAACCTTTTATAATGGATGTGACATGAGTGCTTATTACTCTTATATTAAAATAAGATTAATGCAATAGAATAGATAAGATGTGCTAAAATTAGTAGTAGCAATTATGTGTATTAACAAATTAGGGCGGTCACGATGCGGCCGCCCTATATATAACAAATTAATGCATATAATTTCTACTACTACTAATTTTGCACATTAATGCACATTAATGCCACTACTATTTTTTTATATATAATTAGTCTCAGGGACCAAAATAGTCATCTATATCTATACCAATATAAAAAAGCACAGAGGGGGCAGAACCAACGGAACACAACCATCAGATGGACATCTAACGTTCCAAATCTTCACCATAATTAGCGCTAAACAGGCTGACAATCCCCGCTAATCACCCGGCCCTAATCCCTCAAACAACGTCTGTCGCTCAGGCCGCACCGTCGCTCAGGCTAACGCCGCGCCGCCAGCCAGCGTCGCCCCTCACCTATAGCGCCGCCAGCGTCGTCCCTCACAAGCGCAGGCCGACGCCGCGCCGCCAGCCAGCCAGCGTCGCCCCTCGCCTACAGCGCCGTCAGGGTCGCCCCTCACAAGCGCGGGCACCGCCCCCTCTGCACAATCCCACATCGCCCGTCGCTCGTCGCCCGTCGACCCAGCTCTGTCGAGCCCGCCCGGCTTCTCTGCATCGCCTTCCGACATCACATCCCCTGCACTGCTGCCTTGCCGGCCGGCCGCCCCTTGGTCTCCTGGTCGACATCGTCGACATCTCTGATTGTTGTTACCGTCGTGGACGACAGTTCTTCAGTTTCGTTACTTTCAAAGCAAATCGATCCTGTTTCCTGTCACAAACGATCCATAATCCAGTTTGTTGTTTGCTTGACCACTGCCCAGCATACCCAATAACAATTCTTAGGAGAAATTAACGCCCCAGATTCCTGTCTTTTTACAGTCTGTTGTTTTAGTTTTCAGAACACGGGCTCGTGTTTTCAGTTCCAGAATCTGGCACTCCATCTTTCAGAAGACACGCACCCACACGGCGCCAGAACAAACGCTGCATACCTGCAAACGAATTGGACACTGCAAAATCAAGGTCTGCCAACTACTTTCTGATGCTCTGATGCAATATTTCCCCTTTGTTCACTGGATCAAGAAAATGAAGTTTTTAGCAGCATGTTAATGTATAACGTATCCTCTAAAGTTGCCTATCCACTAGCAGCACAATCACTGTATCCGGCAATGCGTCTTTTTCATCTTTTTTTTTTGTGTTCTACATTCTAGATCAGTGGAATGCTCCAACATGCATTGATTCAGATTGTACATCAGAAAGTTCAGTTCATTTTCGTGTTGTTTATTCATACTTCCATGTAACTTCCATGTAATACAGGGAATCCTTTTATGTTTGCAACAAAGGCGTGAGTTAGCTTCATAGTAGATCAAAATGTTCATCGTTAGTTTGCCACTGACATAGCAAGTATCATATGTTCTCATCTGCAGACTGCTTCACCTACAGCGCCGCACCGCCGACTTCCACGTCGCGAGGAGATGCCTGCTTCATGTTCATAACTTCACATAGCACGGGCTAATCTTGCCTTCAGGTTTGCATGTATAAGACTGAATTTTGTAGTTTGGTAGTTGTTGTGAGAATGGGATGCATCTGGTACTTTGGTGGATTTCCTTCCAATAAGGCATTAACACGTGATGATATTTATCACCTAAGATTACACGTGCATTGCACGTACACAATTACTAGTGTAAAAAAAAAAGATAGGGTATCCTTCTCTTTCATACACCGATTAATAATAAAGATCAGTTCCCACTATTTTTTTTTTGGTTTGCTTTAACTTTTGCATCTTTGATTGATTTGCATGTATGACTATTTGGACTATGCTCTCACTCCACGCACTTGGACCAGACTTGCCAGCAAAGGTTGTGGAAGACATTATCAGCACGTACCCCTCCACCAACCTATCTGCAAAGTGTTAGGAATATTCCCTAGAAAAAATCATGGACGATGTATTTTGTAGTGAATTCATAAAGTTAAGTTATCCTTCTATGAACATTTAAACGTATCATCGAATGCTAGAAATACCGAGCCCATAGGATGACAAAGAAGGGAGAGTACACCATTTAGTAAGATAATCTGCTTAACTGCAATACATCTTTTTTTATTCATGAAAACAACAAGATTAGCCGTAGTGTGTTGAAATGTTTATTCAACATGAGTTGATTGAGAACTAGACTAATTGTATAGCCCAATATTTGTACATACAAAACATGGCATCGGAAAAAAAAATTTCGTACATACAAAACATGTCATTATTAGAGAAGAGAGGCGGCTCCCATGGCAACTCGCTGCTCCCCGCTCCGCCCCACCACCCGCCCTCGCCGACGGCTCCATTCCCGCGGTGAACTCGCCCACTCTGGCGCTGGTGCTGGTGTGGGTGGACGAAGCTCTTCTGCTTTGGTGGCTGAGGCTCGGAGGGGGAATCCCCACGATCAGGGCCGGGTGCTCACGCTAGTGCATCTGCACCGGCTGATACTTTGCCGTGCCCCGGTGCTTCTCCGACATCTCACCGGGGCCTGATCGTTGCGCTCCAGTTCCGCCATGGCTAGCGGATGAAGCGGAGTTCCCTCCTTTGCCTATTTCTGATGCAAGGCGGTCTATGGACGTTTCAAGCAGTGCGCCCACTTGTCGGCGTCGCCATGCCTTGTCATGGGGTGAGCTCTGGATTGGCTCCATCTGGCACCGCCTGCACCTTTGGATTGATCCAGAGCGGTGCTTCCGATCTAGGGTTTGGTCAGCGGGGGTAGGGATGGCACCCGCAGGGTATGGGTACGGGTAGAGTCATCCCATACCCGTACCCGTCACTTTCATCCTTACCTATCACCCGTACCCATACCCGTCAACGGGTACAAGTTTTTCCCATACCTGTCACCCGGCAGGGTAAATGGGTACCCGCGGGTAAAAATATCCGCACTTACAACACATCAAATTGATCTAAAAAATATGACAAGAAGTGAAGCACTCGTAAATAGGGGTCTAATCCTCACTAACCTACCCGCGATTGTGAGACCGGAAAGCCTCGTGTGGTTCAGCCTAGCAACATGAAGGCATGATTATGGATAAATTAAGTAGTTTAGAAAATTACGACGGCCCACTTTTTAAATTTAATGGGTACATGGGTATACGGGTAAGGATTCTACGATCCCATACCCGTACCCACTCTACCCGATGGGTATGCTATTTTTTCTATTTACAAACTCATGGGTAATATTTTGTCCCATACTCGTACTCCTATTAGGTTTTACCCGGCAGGTAAGCGGCCCATTGCCATCCCTGCGGGGGTCTAGGTCCAGAGAGGAATCGATTGAAGACTTTTTTAGTCAGCTCTGGTCTATCCCCTCCCATCCTCCTCGCCACCACACCCCATCTCCCCCTGCGAGTTCCTCTTTGATTTGTTGGATTCGGAAGGACTTAGCTGATTCGGGTCAATTCTCACTCACGGATTGCTTCGTTGCGTCGAGATTTGACGGATTGCACCAAGTCCCGAAGGTTATTCGAGTTCCTAATCTGAGGCGTGGGAATCCATCGTCGTTCGTTGAGGTTGTGCGTCGTGCTCCCATGGCTGGGAATCAAGGCCGAGGTCGGGGCCGTGTTCAACCTCCCCGTCCTCCTCCTATGCCGCCTTCCGTGCCGACCGGTCCTGTGCTTCCTGCTCCTCTGCAAGCTCCGCGGCCCCCTGGCCCGCGTCCTGTGCTCGCAATCAGAACTATCAAAATAGGAATGAGTTTCAGCAAGGCCAGTTCGTGCAAGGTCAGTTTGTTTCCAATCTGCAGCAGCAACCTCCTCCACCGCGCCAGCAAAATCTGATGTCTAGGCTGGTTGCGTAGAATCAGGGTGTCAGCCAGTTCTCGCAGCAAGCTACCAACCGTCAGGGTAATCAGTACCAACAACATGTTGAATTCCATCAACCTATGTTCAACAACCAACAAGGCTTTTCCTCGGGATCGTCTGAGCCTCAGCTACAACCTTCCCCGTCTTCCCCATTGCATGTTGAACAAGTGATGGAGTCTCGTTACTTCAAGATGGTGTGCTTCAATTGCGGTGATCCTGCGCACTTTGTGGGAAACTGCATCAAGCCAAAGGTTTGCTTTATATGGAATTCTTCTGATCACCCCGTGCACCAATGTCCAGATTGGTTCTCTTTGCACCCACGTGCTGCCTACTTTGGTAGTGCAAGTAGTGGCCTCGGTTTCTATCATATTGATGCGCCAACTTAGGAGGAAACCAAATGGGTTAATATTTAAAACTGTGCAATTGTCAATGTCAGGAAAGGTGAGATTAATGTGCAAGAGCTAAAGAAGAACTTGAATGCAATTTTTTTGCAAACACAGGAAATGGCCATGGCAAATTAGAAGTGTAGATGATAAGAACTTTCTGGTTAGGTTTCCTCCATCGAAGAATGTGGCTGTGCTTATTGAGTTTCCTGCTTTCGATCTTGAGACGGAAGGGGTCACTGTGAAGATTCTGGAGTGGCATGGCGACTGTAAGCCACTGGCTGAATTGCTGATTGTCTAGATTCTAGTCAGTGGGTTGCCGCCAAAAAAATGTGCCTGGAGAACTTTTGCCCGGGATGCCTCGTGTGTGGGTATCTTGACGGACGTTGACTGGAGCTCGTTCTTCAAAAGATTTTATGCTGAGGTTAGGCTGCAGGTAGCATGTAGGGACCAAGTTAAAATTCCAAAAGAACGAATTATGGAAATGGAACAAAAATTATATCTTCTGAAGATTAAAGTTGAAGGGGTTGAGCAAGTAGATGAAGAGGATGATGATGGTGAAGAGACCCAGGTGAAGAAGGGGTTGATGGTGAAGGGTTTGATGATATCGAAGATGTAGAAGAAGCTAGACGTTTGATGGATACTGATGACCATAGCCAATCTCCAAATATGAGGTTTCACTAGTAACATATGAGTCTTCAATGACGGTTTGATACTGACTTTTGAGAAATCCGTCAACGATTGTCTTTTTCTATGACGATACGGCGTTTTCGCGTCACAGATGGCGATTTGGGTCGCTCGGCCCGAAAAATTAGTGACGGGCGAGGTCTAAACGTCAACGATTGTGCATAAATGACCGTTTCGCGGGTGGTGGGCAGCCCGAACTATGGACTCGCCAGGGGGCGTCACAACAACTGGGCTTCGGGTTGATGGACACACTCTGCACACTTCTGTTCACATACTTTTCTGTTTGCCCGCACAACAGTCCAAGGCTTGCAGCACTAGGACCCATATTTGTAAGGGGAGACAACCACTATCTGCACACATGTACCTAGCCTGCAGCACTCGGGCCTGCATGTCAGGTCCCGACACGACCCACCTGCGTAGGGCCGCCCGTTTCGACAGCCTCCCAGCATGCTAAGTGGACTAGACCTGTCAGTACCACCAACATGGCCTCCACATGTCAGTTGACATGCCAATTCTTTTTGCGCACGTCTGCCTGCCGTCAATTTTGGACGCATGGCCCCGCAGGTCAGAGCCTGCTGGGCCTACATAATACGTCGGGCCTACGTGGTTCCCAGGTTCCATTCACGTCGGGCCCACATGGAGATGTGGCGTGGCCCCGCATGTCAGAGCTTTGGTGTGCCCGCATGTCAGAGATTGGTGGGACCTCGTGTCAGAGCTTGCTGGGCCTACATACTTTGTCGGTCCTACATGGATCCCAGGTGTCATTCCCATCGGGCCCACATGGAGATTGGTCAATTGTCGTGGCCCCGCATGCTAGAGCTTGGTGGGCCTACATAATATGGCGGGCCTACGTGGGTCTCTGGTGCCATTCCCGTCGGGCCCACGGGTACAAAATAAGCAGGTTTGATGACAACAAAGGCTTATTTCGTAAAACTATTTTGGGCTGGGCTGCTGATGGGGACAAATACTTCATTAACTCTGGGGAACGTCACTCAGTCTAGAACACTGTTCTACTGGACCCAGTTAGCATACTTTGTCTTATTTCTCAGTAGCATGCCTTGGCTGAACGAGTTGTTTACCCGTGCGCCCCAGCTCGTGAAAGCGGCGGGAGACACCTTGAAAAAAAACACAGTGTTCGCGTCTTACAAATAGTATTCGGCCGGAGGGGAGTTCACCAAATTGTTTAGTTCACGGTTCACCACATTGTTTAGTTCACAGCGGGAGAATAGCCAATGACAGTGAGCTAAGTAGATCCATTGCCGGTCACGCCGCCGTATCACTTTGACACTCTCTGGCACGCGAGAGCGGATCTATCGCCGTCGCCCTCCGTGGCGTGCACCTCTTGACTGTCGCCAGACTGCCCCCGACAAATCTCTGTTTTCGCTCTCCGGCAGCCATAGTAAGTCCCTAGCATATAGTCCCTCGATCCATTCTTTATGGAGTAGTATATTACTGTACTCTCTATGCCAAAATATTTATAAGATTTTTGAAGTCAAACCGCCGGGTGAACTTTGACCAAATTTATGCGAAAAACTATCAACATTTAGAGTCTCAAATTAACACCATCGTATCCATCATAAAGTATATTTTAATACGATATAGATTATGTATGTAGATATATATGATTTTATCAATAAACTTCTGACATGTGAAGCGTTCCAACAGTATGAACATTAATTGTTGACCAGATTGATAGAAGATGGGTGATGAATGGTATACTATTTACACCCGAATAGGTGGCTAGTGTGAATAGTTTTGTGGACTTCATCAGTGCTAGATACAGTCCTACTGAACCAACAAGACTTTTCCTCGGGATCGTCTGAGCCTCAGCTACAGCCTTCCCCGTCTTCCCCATTGCATGTTGAACAAGTGATGGAGTCTCGTTACTTCAAGATGGTGTGCTTCAATTGTGGTGACCCTGGGCACTTTGTGGGAAACTGCATCAAGCCAAAGGTTTGCTTCATATGTAATTCTTCTGATCACCCCGTGCACCAATGTCCAGATTGGTTCTCTTTGCACCCATGTGCTGCTTACTTTGGTAGTGAAAGTAGTGGCCTCGGTTTCTATCATATTGATTCGCCAACTGAGGAGGTAACCAAATGGGTTAATATTCAAAACTGTGCAATTGTCAATGTCAGGAAAGGTGAGATTAATGTGCAAGAGCTAAAGAAGAACTTGAATGCAATTTTTTGCAAACACAGGAAATGGCCATGTTAAATTAGAAGTGTAGATGATAAGAACTTTCTAGTTAGGTTTCCTCCATCGAGGAATGTGCCTGAGCTTATTGAGTTTCCTGCTTTCGATCTTGAGACGGAAGGGGTCACTCTGAAGATTCTGGAGTGGGATGGTGACTGTAAGCCACTGGCTGAATTGCCGGTTGTCTGGATTCTAGTCAGTGGGTTGCCGCCGAAAAATGTGCCTGGAAAACTTGATGGACGTTGACTGGGGCCCGTTCTTCAAAAGATTTTATGCTGAGGTTAGGCTGCACGTAGCATGTAGGGACCCAGTTAAAATTCCAAAAGAACGAATTATGGAAATGGAACGTAAATTATATCTTCTGAAGATTAAAGTTGAAGAGGGCCAGGGTTGAGCAAGTAGATGAAGAGGATGATGATGGTGAAGAGACCCAGGTGAAGAAGGGGTTGATGGTGAAGGGTTTGATGATCTCGAAGATGTAGAAGAAGCCAGACGTTTGATGGATACTGATGACCATAGCCAATCTCCAAATATGAGGTTTGGTGCTATTGTTTCGCCAATTCCTGGACATAGAACTGCTCATATAGTGTCTAACTGCTGGGAGGAATTGGAACTGGATGATGTGAGATTGATTCTTCCTTCGTCAGATTGTAAAAGTTGGCAAGGTGAGTCTTGTGAAGATGAATGGCAGTGTGTTTCACCTGCCAGTTTGCTATCTGTGCCCAATAAATTCGATTACTCTAAAGTAGATGACGAGTCTGGGATTTTGAAATCCCTTGTGCTGATCGTGTTACTCAAGATGCTCTTGGTTCCTTTGAGAAGTCTGCTGGTGCGGTGTATTGCTCTCAGGTCTTGGATAATTTTAACCTGGCTGAAACTGACGAGGATCTGTCGGATGACTGTGTGTCGATGGATGATGATGGTGAAATGGAACTCTTGCCTCAAGATATCATTGACAGAGCTGGGTCCACTCGGAAGAATCTTTTCCTCCAACTCTGCTATCAAGCCTGGTGTGGTGAATGTTCTTCCTAAAGATAAGAAACAAGTGTGGGGCACTGTGATTGCTGATAAGAAGATGACTACTAGAAACCATGGTGATGTGAATATTATTGAGAAGGATCAAGAGTACCAGAAGCGAAAGAATCTTGAGATTCCTCCCTGCTTCAGAGGTAATTCCTTCCATGTTCCGCCTCCAGAAGTTCTTAATAACATGTCCAAAAAATTTAATATTTCAATAGGTGTTGATGCATCAGATAATGTCACTGTTATTCAAAATCTGATTGATGCTGAACTTAGTAAGAATCTTAAGTTTGCTAGAGATAACCCTGTTACTATTTTACCTGTCTCTTTAGATGGCGATAATGTTCAGTTGACTGATCATGCCACACCTTTATCTATTGGCCCTGACAGCTCTTGTACTGGATATCAAATGCTTGACATTGGTCACCAGAATTTAAGCGCTGTCAGGGACGCTGCATCGAGTTTTAGAAAAAGGTTATTATGATTGGTGCTACGTGGAACATACGCAGCCTGCGTAAACCAGGCCGAAAACAAGCTTTAGCTGATGCTATTCTTGAGTTTAAATTTGATTTTATTGGTTTGCAAGAAACAAAAATGGAACTTGTTATAATTGTTATAATTGAGATGCACAATAAACGAAGAACGAAAGTAAAACACTGCAGGGGACACGAGATTTTAACGTGGAAAACCCTTGCAACACACAAGGGAAAAACCACGGGCGCCAGCCAGCAAAACTTCACTATTTCGGTGGTGTTTACAAACGCCGCGGGTGTACAATGATGCAACCAAAACCTAGCGGCGGCTTACAGGAAAAAAAAATATATAGACGGTGGCAACGATCCGGCGACGGGCCCAAGCCTACCGGCGATGGGCCTCGCTCCGCTCGTCAGAAGTTAGCCTCTTCTTGAAATTTGGATCACAATATAACAACTCCACCTTGAGACAAATTCCTTGTAGCATGAACTTCAACAATCACCTGAATCAACAAAGAAAACACTTGCTGGCGCCAATAGCCACTTGGGCTAAACAATTATACCAACCAAGCTTGTGCAAAGCTCAAACTTGGACACAGGGACAGGCTTAGTCATCATATCAACAGGATTATCATGAGTACTAATCTTGCATACCTTCATTTTACCTTTTGCAACCACATCTCTGATTGCGTGGTACTTAATATCAATGTGCTTTGTCCTCTCATGGAACAATTGATCTTTAGTAAGGTAAATAGCACTTTGACTGTCACTGAACAACTTAATGCAAGAATTATCTCCACAAAGCTCAGCATATAAACCTTTCAGCCAAACAACCTCTTTACCTGCCTCAGCAATAGCCATGTACTCAGCCTCAGTAGTAGATTGTGCAACAACATCCTGCAAAGTAGCCTTCCAGCTAACAGCACATCCACCAACAGTAAACACATAACCTGTGAGGGACCTTCTCTTATCCAAATCGCCGACATAATCTGAATCCACATATCCGGCGAGCCCCTCACCAATCCTGCCAAACCTCAAGCAAGCTTTTGATGTGCCGCGAAGGTACCTAAAAATCCACTGAACAACTTTCCAATGTTCTTTACCAGGATTAGCCATGTATCGACTGACCAAACTCATAGCATATGACAGATCAGGACGTGAACAAACCATGGCATACATCAAGGAACCAACAGCACTAGAATAGGGAACTCGAGACATGTACTCAATATCATCTTCGAGCTAGGACATTGCAAAGTCGACAACTTGAAATGAGAAGCAATAGGAGTAGTAACTGACTTTGCATCATGCATATTAAAACGATGAAGAACTTTCTCAATGTACTTTTCCTGACCAAGAAATAACAAACTAGACTTTCTGTCCCTTTTAATTTCCATGCCTAGTATTTTCTTAGCAGGACCAAGATCCTTCATCTCAAACTCACTACTTAATTGATTCTTTAAAATAGTGATCTCTTTCATGCTCTTGGCAAGCAATCAACATATCATCAACATATAGCAGCAAATAAATAGGTGATCCATTAACAAACTTGATATACACACAACTATCATACCGAGATCTCTCAAAACCATGTGTAAGCATAAATGAATCAAACCTTTTATACCACTCGTCGTGGCGATCAGTTTCGGACCATAAAGGGACCTCTTTAATTTGCAAACAAGATCCTCCTTACCAGGCACAACATAACCTTCAGGTTGGTCCATATATATCTCCTCCTCCAACTCACAATGTAGAAAAGCAGTCTTTACATCTAGCTGCTCAAGCTCAAGATCATGCATAGCAACAATACCAAAGAAAGCACGAATAGAACTATGCTTCACAACCGGGGAGAATACATCATTATAATCAACACCTGGAATTTGACTGAAACCTTTTGCTACTAACCTTACCTTAAACCGTGGAGGCTCATTAGGAGACAAACCTTCCATTCTTTTAAATATCCACTTGCAGCGGACATCCTTCTTTTGTTTAGGCAAGTGCACAACATCCCATGTGCCATTCTTCTCAAGCGATTGCATCTCTTCTTGCATCGCACCTACCCACTTCTCTTTATCAACCGAAGCAATGGCTTCAGTATATGTAGCTGGTTCAATATCATGCTCCACCTGTTCAAGCACAACTCAAAGCATAATCAACAATATCACATTCTTGAATTAATCGGGTAGGAGGTGCAATATTTCTCCTAGGGCGGTCAGCAGCAATAGACCGTCCTTGTCGCTGAACAAAAGGTGGTGAAGGTGGAACATCATTATCATCATTGTTGGTTTCGGGAACCACATTTTCATTCTCCTTTGCGTGCTCCACCTGCACGCCAATTATGTGCTTGCTCATCATCGAAACATCGGGAGAATCAATAGCATCAGAAATATCAGTAGACGGACTATCATTAAACATAACCGCCTCATTAAAAACGACATTCCTGCTCAACACAATTTTCTTAGTTTCAGGATTCCATAATCTATATGCCTTAACTCCTGAACCATAACCAAGGAAGATGCACTTAACAGCCCTTGGCCCAAAAAATATATAGACGGTGGCAACGATCCGTACCACAATATAACAGAACTGTTAGATGATGGATTTTTAGACTTCATCTCTGGTAATATTCCTTACAAATGGATTGCTTTGCCGGCTAAAAAACTGTTGGGGGTATTTTAGTTGGGATCCGTGAGGATAAGTTTGAGGTTGTTTCTCATGATTTTGGTGCTTTCTTTGTGTCCGTCGTTATGGTTGATAAGTCTAGTTCTTTTCTGTGGCAACTTGTTATGATCTATTGTACTGCGTATGCTGAGCTTAAACTTGATTTTTTCACCGAACTGCATGACCTGATGGAGTCAAAATCCTTACCTACTTTATTAGGTGGGGATTTTAATTTAGTAAGTAACTCCAGTGAGAAAAGTAACGAGACTTGTAATCTAGAGGGTTTGGTGAGATTTGGAGGAGTAGGATTAAAGCCATTCTCCAAAAAAGTTCTTTCTGTGTTAGGATCAATGATGTTAATAGTAATTATTTCATGACTGGTAAGGGCTTGAAACAAGGTGATCCACTTTCCCCCATTTTATTCAACTTGGTGGCTGATGTGTTTTCTAAAATCTTCTTTAAAGTTGCCAGTAGTTAGTTGATATGTGGTTTACTTCCCAAGCTATTCCTGGTGGTGTCATCAGCTTGCAATATACTGATGACACCATCCTTTTTTGCAAAAGGACTTGGATATGGCTAGAAATTTAAAATTGCTGCTTACATGTTTTGAACAAATGTCTGATATGTGGATTAATTACCATAAAATTGATTTGCTGACTATCAATGTTGATGTTGCTGAAGCTAATCTGTTTTCACAGATTTTTGGATGCAAGTTGAGTGGTTTTCCCTTCACTTATCTAGGAGTGGTTTACATTTCTCTAAACTTAGGAAAGAGGATTTACAGCTGATTCTAGATAAAATCATTAAACACATTTCTGGTTGGAGGGGTAAACTGCTTTCGTATCGAGGCAGGCTTATTCTTTTATAAGCATGTATTGATAGCATCCCTATGTATCTCCTTTCTTTTCTCAAATTTCCTAAATGGGCCATTGCTGCTATCAATTCTCAAATGGCGCATATTTTTCTGGAACAATGTTGGTGAATCGCATAAGTATCATCTGGCCTCCTGGGATTTTGTTAGTAGAAAAAAGAGTATGGTGGGTTGGGATCCAAAATTTGCGCGACTTCAATCTCTGTCTTTTGGCTTCCTGGATTAAAATGTATCATTTAGATGGTAACAAAATCTGGAGGTTGATAGTAGACTATAAATATGATCTTTCCCCTAGTATGATTCAAGCCCAACCTGTACATTGCTCACCCTTTTGGAAAGGTGTGATGTGGGCTTGTTAGAGTACATAATGGGCTTGGGCTGGCGGTATAGCCCATTAGTCTTAGGGTTAATCAGAGATAAGGGTCACTTGCTTAGGGGGTCAAGTAAACCTCTCTATATAAGGAGACGAGACGTATCAATCTAATCAAGCAAGAATTAAGAAGGAAATCCCTTCCCTCTTGCCACCGGCCGTGGGCAAGGCCCCCGGCCGGCCCTCTCGCGCCATCCCTCTAGCAGCACCATAACAATTTGGTATCAGCTTTTCGGGTTCGATAATGTCCAGCCATCCCACCACCACTGGCCCGATGGCCACCACCACCGGCGTCCCGCCCAGGCCGGTGCCGGCCACCTCCACCGCGCCGCTTCCCGTTACCCTCACCCCGGAGGAGATCGCCGGAGCAATCCGCGATCTCACCACTGTTGTCCAGTAGATCCGCCTCTTCCTGGCCGGTCCCTACGGGCCGCCACCGCCAGCGGCGCTACTGCCGTGGCAGCCGACGCACCAGGCGGCCTCCGCCGCGATCGCCGGGCCGCTGCAGCCGACGCTGCTGCTGTCGTCGCCGCCACCCGACGCCAGGCTTCTGCAGACCCCGCTGCCGCTGTCCACCATCTCCGGGTCGGGCCCTACCTCGGCGCCGGGGGTCCCTCTTCTCCAGCAACTGGCCGCCTTCTTCCCCACCAGGAAGCTGCAGCAGCACCAGTGATACGTCTCCAACGTATCTATAATTTCTTATGTTCCATGCTACTTTTATGACAATACTCACATGTTTTATACATACTTTACATCATTATTATGCATTTTCCGGCACTAACCTATTAACAAGATGCCGAAGCGCCGATTCTTGTTTTCTGCTGTTTTTGGTTTCAGAAATCCTACAAAGGAAATATTCTCGGAATTGGACGAAATCAACGCCCAGGGTCTTATTTTTCCACGAAGCTTCCAGAAGACCGAAGAGCATACGAGGTGGGGCGACGAGGCGCCCACACCACAGGGCCGCGCGGCCAGGGTGGGGCCCACGCTGCCCTATGGTGTGGGGCCCTCGTGCCCCCACCGATGCTGCCCTTCCGCCTACTTATACCCTTCGTCGCGAAAACCCTATTACCGAGAGCCACGATACGGAAATACTTCCAGAGACGCCGCCGCCGCCAATCCCATCTCGGGGGATTCAGGAGATCGCCTCCGGCACCCTGCCGGAGAGGGGAATCATCACCGAAGGGCTCTACATCATCATGCCCGCCTCCGGATTGATGCGTGAGTAGTTCATCCTTGGACTATGGGTCCATAGCAGTAGCTAGTTGGTTGTCTTCTCCTCTTGTGCTATCATGTTTAGATCTTGTGAGCTGCCTAACATGATCAAGATCATCTATTTGTAATGCTACATGTTGTGTTTGGTGGGATCCGATGAATATAGAATATTATGTCAAGTTGATTATTAATCTATCATATATGCGTTTTTTATGTTCTTGCATGCTCTCCGTTGCTTGTAGAGGCTCTGGCCAAGTTGATACTTGTAACTCCAAGAGGGGGTATTTATGCTCGATAGTGGGTTCATGCCTCCATTGAATGCAGGACGGTGACGGAAAGTGCTAAGGTTGTGGATGTCGTTGTTGCTACTAGGGATAAAACATCAATACTTTGTCTAAGGATATTTGTGTTGATTACATTACGCACCATACTTAATGCAATTGTCCGTTGTTTGCAACTTAATACTGGAAGGGGTGCGGATGCTAACCTGAAGGTGGACTATTTAGGCATAGATGCATGCTGGATGGCGGTCTATGTTCTTTGTCGTAATGCCCTGATTAAATCTCATAGTGATCATCATGATATGTATTGAATCTATGTTTGTCAATTGCCCGCCTGTAATTTGTTTACCTAGCATGTTATTTATCTTATTGGAGAGACACCACTAGTGAACTGTGGACCCTGGTCCATTCTTTTACATCTGAATACAATCTACTGCAATCATTGTTCTCTACTGTTCTTTGCAAACAAACATCATCTTCCACACTATACGTTTAATCCTTTGTTTTGAGCAAGTCGGTGAGATTGACAACCTCACTGTTACGTTGGGGCAAAGTATCTTGATTGTGTTGTGCAGGTTCCACGTTGGCGCCGGTTTCACTGGTGTTGCGCCGCACTACACTCCTCCACCAACAACCTTCATGTGTTCCTTGACTCCTACTGGTTCGATAAACTTGGTTTCATACTAAGGGAAACTTGCTTCTATACGCATCACACATTCCACTTGGGGTTCCCAACGGACGTGTGCTTTCACGCGTGTCAACCAGCAGCCGCCGCCACCAACGCCGCCGCTGCAGCTGATGTCCTCACCGACGTTGTCCCTGCCGTTCGGTGGGCAGCTGCAACAGCAGCAGCTGCTGCCGTCGCCACCAACACCACAGCAGCGGCTGTTGCCGCCACCGACGTTGTCCCTGCCTTTCGGCGGTGTGGGAGCGACCTTGGCCCCGGGCTCTACATCGACACCGCCTGGGATGCCCTTCCACCAAGTCCGTTTCCCTCCGTCGCCGTCACCGCTTCCGGCTTGGATCTCTATCCGCCACGTGTCGGCGGCGGTGAGGCTGCAGGCTGCTGCGCGCGGCCTCCTAGTGCGTCGACGTGTGCGGGAGATGCGTGATCTGCAGCTGCAGCTCCTCCAAGTTGCACTTGCGCAACGGACCTCGATCTCGTCCGCAGCGTCGGGGATCTTGGGCGTGCGGTTTCCCCCACGGGCGCCGGACATGCTATTTTTCCCACGGGCAATGACCTCAAAGTGTGCGCCATCGACAGTCATCCGGCGGGGAGAAGGCATGGTGTCACCGACAGGAGCGCACCGCGTAGCACCACTGCATTCCGCCGCCAGCCGCCGTGCGCGGCCTCCTTTTGTCCTGCTGGTTTTCATGGGATCCAGGTGGCTGTACAGGTGCACGTTCGACGGGCGGATGGTGTCCACTTTATGTTCAGGGGTCAACAATAAAGCGTCCCAGTCCATTTCAGGTTAAGAGTAATAAAACAAGCCGAGATGTAAAAGGCTCGTTTTTAGGTGTTAGGTTTGTGTTGAGTCGAGTCATGGTTTGTTTAGGTTGCAGCTCGAGGACGAGTTGCATGTCCAGGTGGGGTGTAGTGTTAGAGTATGTAATGGGCTTGGGCTGGCGGTATAGCCCATTAGTCTAGGGTTAATTAGAGATAAGGGTCGCTTGCTTAGGGGTCAAGTAAACCTCTCTACATAAGGAGACGAGACGTATCAATCTAATCAAGCAAGAATTAAGAAGGAAATCTCTTCCCTCTTGCCACCGGCGTGGGCAATGCCCTCGGCCAACCCTCTCGTGTCATCCCTCTAGCAGCACCATAACAGGGCTGCTTCTGCGGCGAAGGTTGGATTCAAGTGGAATGTGGGTGATGGCCGGAAGGATTTATTTTGGGAGGACATATGGTTGGGTCATTGTTCTCTGGCAATTCTCTTCTCGGATCTATATACAATTGTTAATGAAAAAAATGTACTGTTGCAGAGGCATGGGATGGGTCTGATTTAAGGTTTACCTTTTGAAGATCCGTTTCTCTCGCTTTGTTTAATAGGTGGATTGAACTAGTGTGTCTTATCCTGACAGTTCGGCTAATTGAGTGTGAGGATAAGCCGGTGTGGCTCTATCATACGTCTGGTGAATACTCAGTGAAATCTTTTTATGGGATAGTGAACGATGGTGGGGTTGTTACGATCCACACTCCTGCAGTTTGGAGTTTGCATATACCGCCGAGGATTCATATCTTCTTGTGGCTTTTATCAAACAATAAACTTCTTACTCGAGATAATCTTGCTAAACGTAGGACTGTTGATGATAAAACTTGCATGTTCTGCTGTGAACCTGAGACAACTACTCATTTATTTTTTGAATGTGTTGTTGCCAAGATGCTCTGGAAAACCCTATCTGATATCTTTGGTAAACCTACTGGTTTGGATTTTGAATCTATTGCTAGATGGTGGGTTAGCAAGAACAATTCAGTTCTTAATATCTCTTCATTTGCGGCTTTCTGGACCTTGTGGTCTACCCGCAATGATTTGTGTTTTCAGGGAAAAAGCTGGCCCAGTGTCAAGGAGATGCTTCGAAAACTTTCTATGATGATCAGAAGTTGGCGGCCTTTGTGCCTGGACAAAAACTCGAGGTTGCTCGACTCCAATCTGCTACTGCTGGTGTCGTCGTGGTGAACGAGCAGATGCCATGGGATGGCTTATGTTGGGGCCGAATGGACGCCAGAGGATTCGGGGGAGGGTTTGTGACTAGAAGGACGAACTTCCGGATGCTTTCCTCAAGAACCCGGCCAAGACCAGAGGTAGAAGAAGAAAGACACAAGGACGAACTCGCTCTAGATCACCATGTTCTTTGATCTCAAGACAGGTTACGGAGTTGTTCTCTCTACTGTGGATCGCGCGTATGAAAGAGGCTGCCCCCTCTCCTTATATAGGGGAGAGGGTGGCTTACAGAACAAGAAACCCTAATGGGATCTTTGACTAGACAAACTACTTTACAAAGATACTTTATAAAGTTACTTTAATCACAGATGACGCCGGGGTCTTCTTTAAACATGAAGGATGACGTCCTCCGGCTTCTTTGACCGTCATCCTCCTCCTTGTCTTCTAGTCTTCGTTTAAAGCTACTTTGCTTAGCTCATCCTTGTCCTTTAGCTCCTGACGGAATCTTTGACCAGTCAGCCGGCAAGTTCCTCCTTCCGGTGCGCCGGCGTCTTTCCTTCCTGGTTCCGGTATACCCCTCTTGGGGATACCGGCCTAGCTTCACTTAGCCAAACTCTATTTTCTTATTCCGGCATGAACATTAAACCGGTATCCTGAAGGGTGAGACCATCCGGTATGACATATCTTTGGCATACCGGGGGTCATCCCCCCAACAGCTGGATCACTGCAGGGGGGAATTACTGCGGATTGTCTGGATTTGAGTGCGCTGCTGCTGGGCGCCATTGGAAAATCTGATGGTTCGGCAGCTGAACTCCGCAACCGATGGCTTTAGGGAACTGCTTGCGAGAGGCTGATGGAGAAAGTTCATCTGCACTAGCTTCCTTTTGTATGCTTGCGAGAGGCTGATGGCCGAATCAAGAAACATGATGATGGCACTATTGACATGTATAAAGCTCGTCTTATTGCAAAAGGTTTTAAGCAAAGGTATGGCATAGATTATGATGACACCTTGATACGTCTCAAACATATCTATAATTTCTGATGTTCCATGCTAGTTTTATGACAATACCTACATGTTTTGTTCACACTTTATATCGTTTTGATGCATTTTCCGGAACTAACCTATTAACGAGATGCCGAAGTGCCAGTTCCTGTTTCTGCTTGTTTTTGGTTTCAGAAATCCTAGTAAGGAAATATTCTCGGAATTGGACGAAATCAACGCCCAGTATCTTATAATTCCACGAGGCTTCCAGAACACCGGAGAGGGGCCAGAGGAGAGGCCCAGGGCCACCACACATGGTGGCAGCGCGGCCCAAGGGGGGGCGCGCCCCCCTGATGTGTGGGTCCCCCAGACCCCTTCCGACTCCGACTCTTCGCCTATAAAAAGCTCCCTGACCTAAATCTTCGACACGGAAAAGCCACGATACGAGAAAAGTTCCAGAGCCGCCGCCATCGCGAAGCAAAGATTCGGGGGACAGAAGTCTCTGTTCCGGCACGCCGCCGGGACGGGGAATTGCCCCCGGAAGGCATCTCCATCGACACCACCGCCATCTCCATCAACGCTGCTGTCTCCCATGATGAGGAGGGAGTAGTTCTCCCCGAGGCTAAGGGCTGTACCGGTAGCTATGTGGTTAATCTCTCTCTCTGTACTCCAATACAATGATCTCATGAATTGCTTTGCATGATTGAGATCCATATGATGAGCTTTGTATCGCTATTATTCGATGTGCTACTCATGTGATGTTATTAAAGTAGTCTATTCCTCCTTCATGGTGTAATGGTGATAGTGTGTGCATCGTGAAGTACTTGGCGTAGGTTATGATCATAATCTCTTGTAGGTTATGGAGTTAATTATCACTATGATAGTATTGATGTGATCTATTCCCCCTTTCATAGTGTAATGGTGACAGTGTGTATGCTATGTTAGTACTCGGTTTAAATTGCAAAGATCTATTATGCTCTAAGGTTACTTAAATATGAATGCCGAATGTTGTGGCTCTTGTTTACTCCGGCTTGAGGGAGCTCTTGTAGCCCTACGCAATGAATGGTGTTTGTTATCAAACAAGAGCATATGTAGCACAAGTGAGAAGAAGTTATTTATTTATTATGCGATCAATGTTGAGAGTGTCCACTAGTGAAAGTATGATCCCTAGGCCTTGTTTCCAATACTGCAAACATCGCTTGTTTACTGTTTTACTGCATCTTTACTTCCTGCAATATTACCATCATCTATACCAGATGTGTTTTACTATCTCTTCGCCGAACTAGTGCGCCTATACATCTGACAAGTGTATTAGGTGTGTTGGGGACACAAGAGACTTCTTGTATCTTAGTTGCAGGGTTGCTTGAGAGGACTATCTTTGACCTCTACCTCCCTGAGTTCGATAAACCTTGGGTGATTCACTTAAGGGAAACTTGCTCGCTGTTCTACAAACCTCTCGCTCTTGGAGGCCCAACACTGTCTACAAGAATTGAAGCACCCGTAGACATCAAGCTATTTTCACGGCGCCGTTGCCGGGGAGGTAAGGTAAAAGGTATTCACATCCTCCGACTACTAAGCTATTTCCTAGCACTGTTGCCGTTGTGTGAGTGCTCGAAGCTATCTCCTTTAGATTCTGCAATTTTATTTTTTTGTCTCTTGTTTTTATTTTCACTAGTTAGGCATAATGGAAAACAACAAAAAAATTAGTGAGCTTTTTAATCTTTTTCCTGATTTAGAATTGTTTGATGCGAAAATTAAAAAACCTATGGAATCTTATTTGCATGATAGTAGCAATGTTATTAGTATGAACGCAATTACTGCTAATGCTATGGAAAAGTGTAAGCTTGGGGAAGCTAGTTTTTATGATCTTTGTAGCTTCCCAGTTTTAGGGAAGAAAATTTGCTCTGATAATACTTTATCTCCCATAAGAGATAACTCTAATGATGCTTGTGATATTTTAAATCCACCTACTGAAAATATTCCTTTCAAGATACCTATGAAAATTATTGAACGTGTTATGGATAACCGCTATGAGGGGATGGAACTGTTCATCCTGAAGATCATTTACTGTTTTTGCATGAATTATGCGGGTTATTCAAGTGTGCAGGTATTTCTATGGATGAAGTTAGGAAGAAATTATTCTCTATGTCGCTGTCTGGTTAAGCGGCGCATTGGTATAAACTGCTGAAGGATGGGCATTCTCTTGATTGGAAGGATATTGTGCCTCTCTTTTACTCTAAATTTTATCCTCCTCATGAAGTGCATATTGATAGGAATTACATTTATAACTTTTATCCTCGTGATGGAGAGAGTATTTCCCAAGCATGGGGGAGATTGAAGTCTCTAATGCTCAAATGTCCCATTCATGAGCTCCCCAGTAATGTTATTACTAATAATTTTTATGCAAGGCTTTCAGGACATCACAAGGACTATCTAGATGCCTGTTTGGAGGGATCTTTCACAAGCAAGAAGGATGAAGCTAGATGGGATCTTCTTGAAAGAATTCAAAGCAATACTGAAGATTGGGAGAATGACAAAGGTACGGAATCAGGTATAAACTACGAGTATGATTGCATTAAGTCTTTCGCTCAAACTGCTGATTTTCAACAGCTTAGTGCTAAATATGGTCTTGATCCTCAAATTATGGTCGATTGCTATAGATCCTTTGCTTCTCATATTAATGTTCCTAAAGAAAATTGGTACATGTATCATGAACCTTTTAAAGATACTTGCATAGAAAATAAAATTGTTGTTAATGATTGCAATGAACATGTTCAAACTTCTGAAAATGCTATTTCCTATAAGCATGTTAATTTTTGTGGAGTTCATAGACCTTGTGAAAATAATGAAATTGAAGAAGAATATTGTATCCATCATAGGAATGAAAAAACTAGAAAGTGGTCTAGGGCTCTAGATGATCTTGGTAAAAAAAATTGTGCCCTCTATCCTTTTATTTGTGAACTTTGCCATAGAGGGGGTCATTTTAATTTTCAATGCTCCTCCAATAATAATTCGAACCTTATGAGTGCTACAAATTTGTATTGTGATGATGAAATCACTCCTAATCAGCATGATGAACTTACTTTATTTTTGGGGTGTGAAGAGTTATTGAGAAAAACTTCTTTGGTGGATATGAGTGCTCTTGATATTAATAGTGTCCTGCATGGGTGTCTTTCTTATTGCATTGATAATTGCCACACAAATACTTACATACAAAATATTTTAGAAGATGACATTTTGCCAAAATATGATAGGACCGCTGTGTGTTTCAAACTTATTAATGAAAAGGAGGAATCCTCCCAAGTTTCTTCTATTGTTTCTGGAAATAAATCAGGTTATGTGGAGAAGCCTCCCTTCAAGCCTCTTCCTCCTAAAGAAGGGAACGAGGAGAAGGAAAATAAGAAGAAGAAGAAGAAGAAGAAGAAGAAGAAGAAGAAGAAGAAGAAGAGGGGGAATAAAAAGAAAGATGTGACGGCATATCCCCGCATGTATGAGGTAACAATAGGTAACCGTAAGTATGTTGCTCCTAATGATTATTATGATAATGAATCTGAGTACAATGATCTTCCTATGCCCTTTACCCATATTAGTGATCATGATTTGGAAGAGCACACTACCATTGATTTTGGAAATCTTTTTGGTACCGATTATGAAAGTAATGATGTTAGCACTATTCATGTTCCCTCAAACGATGATATTGAAAGCTCTAAGCTTGGGTATGTTGTGCTTGAAAATCCTATATTTGAGACCTTTACTTTTAGTGAAAATGATAAAATTATATATTCTGGTTTAGATAATCGTTATAGAGATGGATATGACACAAGTTATAATTATCCTTATGAAACTTGTCATAGTTATGATGGGATTGCCAAAAACCATTCCCTTAGTATGCAACTTGTTTACCATGTTCAAATTCTTGATAATAATACCTTTATGCATATGAGCCATGATAAGAATGTTTTAAGTGATGGTTATATTGTGGATTTCATCAATGATGCTGCTGAAAGTTATTATGAGAGAGGGAAATATGGTTATATGCATCTTAATAATATTAAGTTTCCCCTCTTTATGTTGAGAATCTTGAAATTGCACTTGTGTTGCTTTTCTATGCTTGCCACTTTGTTCTTCATGAATTTATATGTGTACAAGATTCCTTTTCATAGGAAGTGGGTTAGGCTTAAATGTGTTTTGAATTTGCTTCTTGATGCTCTCTTTTGCTTCAACTCTTATTTCTTGCGAGAGTATCATTAAAATTACTGAGCCCATCTTAATGGTTATAAAGAAAGAACTTCTTGGGAGATAACCCATGTGTTTATTTTACTACTGTTTTGTTGAGTCTTGGAAGTTGTTACTACTGTAGCAACCTCTCCTTATCTTTATTTTCATGTATTTTTGTGCCAAGTAAAGTCTCTATGGTAAAGTTGATGCTAGATTTGGATTGCTGCGCAGAAACAGAATTGCTGTCTGTCACGAATTTGCGCAGAACTCTCTGTAAAAAAATCAAAAAAATCTGTCAATTTACGTGCGTGATCCTCAGATATGTACGCAACTTTCATTAGTTTCGAGTTTTTCCATCTCAGCAAGTTAAGTGCCTCTGTAAAATTCGTCTTTACGGATTGTTCTGTTTTGACAGATTCTGCCTTTTATTTCGCATTGCCTCTTTTGATATGTTGAATGGATTTCTTTGTTCCATTAACTTTCAGTACCTTTGTGCAATGTCCAGAAGTGTTAAGAATGATTGTGTCACCTCTGAACAGGTGAATTTTGATTATGCACTAACCCTCTAATGAGTTTGCTTGAAGTTTGGTGTGGAGGAAGTTTTCAAGGGTCAAGAGAAGAGGATGATACAATATGATCAAGAAGAGTGAAAGGTCTAAGCTTGGGGATGCCCCGTGGTTCATCCCTGCATATTTCAAGAAGACTCAAGCATCTATGCTTGGGGATGCCCAAGGCATCCCCTTCTTCATCGACAACTTATCAGGTCACTTCTAGTGAAACTATATTTTTCTTCCATCACATCTTATGTACTTTACTTGGAGCGTCTGTGTGCTTTTATTTTCGTTTTGTTATTTTCATTCTCTGAATAAATTCATGCTCATGTGGGAGAGACACACGGTCCTCTTTTTCGTATGGAACACTTGTGTTCTTAGTCGTGCTTTAAATGTTCAAGGGCAAAAGTTGATCGCTTCACTTGTTGCTATTTGGTTGGAATCAGAAAATGCTTCATATGGTTTTGAATAATTTGATACTTGGCAATTGTTTTGAGCTCTCATAAATCATGTTTAAGCTCTTGCATCATGTAGTTTAAATCTAGTAGTGGAGAACTACCGTAGAGCTTGTTGAAATTTGGTTTGCATGATTGGTCTCTCTAAGGTCTAGATATTTTCTGGTAAAAGTGTTTGAGCAACAAGGAAGACAGTGTAGAGTCTTATAATGCTTGCAATATGTTCTTATGTAAGTTTTGCTGTACCGTTTTATACTTGTGTTTGCTTCAAACAACCTTGCTAGCCAAAGCCTTGTACTGAGAGGAAATGCTTCTCGTGCATCCAAAACCTTGAGCCAAAACCTATGCCATTTGTGTCCACCATATCTACCTACTATGTGGTATTTCCTGCCATTCCAAGTAAATACTTCATGTGCTACCTTTAAACAATTCAAAAGCTATTATTTCTTATTTGTGTCAATGTTTTATAGCTCATGAGGAAGTATGTGGTGTTTTATCTTTCGATCTTGTCATTTACTTCGACAGTACTTTCACAATGGACTAGTGGCTCATCCGCTTATCCAATAATTTTGCAAAAAGAGCTGGCAATGGGGTTCCCAGCCCCAATTAATTAACTTGCATTAATAATTCTCTTCACATGTTTTGCCCTGATCTATCAGTAAGCAACTTAAATTTGCAAATAGACACTCCTCCATGTTATGTGAATGTTGGAAGGCACCCGAGGATTCGGTTAGCCATGGCTTGTGTAAGCAAAGGTTGTGGGGAGTGTCATCTAATAAATAAAACTAAAGTACATGTGTAAACAAAAGAGAAGAGGGATGATCTACCTTGCTGGTAGAGATAACGTACTTCATGGGAGCCGCTCTTGAAAGTCTGGTTTATAAGGTAGTTAGAGTACCCATTACCATTCGTTGACAACAACAAACACCTCTCAAAATTTTACTTTTATGCTCTCTATATGATTTCAAAACTTGAAAAGCTCTAGCACATGATTTAATCCATGCTTTCCTCTGCGAAGGGCCTATCTTTTACTTTATGTTGAGTCAGTTTACCTACTTCTTTCTATCTTAGAACCAAACACTTGTGTCAACTGTGCATTGATTCTTACATACTTGCTTATTGCATTCATCATATTACTTTGTGTTGACAATTATCCATGAGATATGCATGTTGAAAGTTGAAAGCAACTGCTGAAACTTATATCTTCCTTTGTGTTGCTTCGATGCCTTTACTTTGAATTTATTGCTTTATGAGTTAACTCTTATGCAAGACTTTTTGATGCTTGTCTTGAAAGTACTATTCATGAAAAGTTTTGCTATATGTTATCTATTTGTTAGCAAACTATAGATCATTGCTTTGAATCACTCCATTCATGTCATATGCTTTACAATAATGTTGATCAAGATTATGATGGTAGCATGTCACTTCAGAAATTATTGTTATTATCGTTTACCTACTCGAGGGCAAGTAGGAACTAAGCTTGGGGATGCTTGATACGTCTCAAACGTATCTATAATTTCTGATGTTCCATGCTAGTTTTATGACAATACCTACATGTTTTGTTCACACTTTATATCGTTTTGATGCATTTTCCGGAACTAACCTATTAACGAGATGCCGAAGTGCCAGTTCCTGTTTCTGATGTTTTTGGTTTCAGAAATCCTAGTAAGGAAATATTCTCGGAATTGGACGAAATCAATGCCTAGTATCTTATAATTCCACGAGGCTTCCAGAACACCGGAGAGGGGCCAGAGGAGAGGCCCAGGGCCACCACACATGGTGGCGGCGCGGCCCAAGGGGGGGCGCCCCCTGGTGTGTGGATCCCCCAGACCCCTTGCGACTCCGACTCTTCGCCTATAAAAAGCTCCCTGACCTAAATCTTCGACACGGAAAAGCCACGATACGAGAAAAGTTCCAGAGCCGCCGCCATCGCGAAGCCAAGATTCGGGGGACAGAAGTCTCTGTTCCGGCACGCCGCCGGGACGGGGAATTGCCCCCGGAAGGCATCTCCATCGACACCACCGCCATCTCCATCAACGCTGCTGTCTCCCATGATGAGGAGGGAGTAGTTCTCCCCCGAGGCTAAGGGCTGTACCGGTAGCTATGTGGTTAATCTCTCTCTGTACTCCAATACAATGATCTCATGAATTGCTTTGCATGATTGAGATCCATATGATGAGCTTTGTATCGCTATTAGTCTATGTGCTACTCATGCGATGTTATTAAAGTAGTATATTCCTCCTTCATGGTGTAATGGTGACAGTGTGTGCATCGTGAAGTACTTGGCGTAGGTTATGATCATAATCTCTTGTAGGTTATGGAGTTAATTATCACTATGATAGTATAGATGTGATCTATTCCCCCTTTCATAGTGTAATGGTGACAGTGTGTATGCTATGTTAGTACTCGGTTTAAATTGCAAAGATCTATTATGCTCTAAGGTTACTTAAATATGAATGCCGAATGTTGTGGCGCTTGTTTACTCCGGCTTGAGGGAGCTCTTGTAGCCCTACGCAATGAATGGTGTTTGTTATCAAACAAGAGCATATGTAGCACAAGTGAGGAGAAGTTATTTATTTATTATGCGATCAATGTTGAGAGTGTCCACTAGTGAAAGTATGATCCCTAGGCCTTGTTTCAAATACTGCAAACATCGCTTGTTTCATCGTTTTCTATCGCATCTTTACTTCCTGCAATATTACCATCATCTATACCACCTGTGTTTTACTATCTCTTCGCCGAACTAGTGCGCCTATACATCTGACAAGTGTATTAGGTGTGTTGGGGACACAAGAGACTTCTTGTATCTTAGTTGCAGGGTTGCTTGAGAGGACTATCTTTGACCTCTACCTCCCTGAGTTCGATAAACCTTGGGTGTTTCACTTAAGGGAAACTTGCTGCTGTTCTACAAACCTCTGCTCTTGGAGGCCCAACACTGTCTACAAGAATAGAAGCACCCGTAGACATCACACCTTCAGTCCTGTCGTTAAGGCTGCTACTATTATACTTGTTCTGTCCATAGTAGTCTCAAAAGGCTGGAGCTTACGGCAGCTAGATGTCAAGAACGCGTTTCTACATGGTGTTCTGGAAGAGGAAGTGTATATGAGACAACCACCTGGTTTTGAGTCTTTCACTAACCCCAATTACATTTGCAAACTTGATAAATCTCTCTATGGACTGAAACAGGCACCTCGAGCATGGTACTCTCGTGTTAATTCTAAACTTCACACTCTTGGCTTTGTTCCCTCCAAGGCAGATACATCTTTGTACCTATTTGACAAGTCAGGTATCACTATGTTTTTACTCATATATGTTGATGATATTACTGTGACAAGTTCGTCAGACGCAACGATCTCAGCTCTATTACACAGCTTGAATACTGAGTTTGCTCTCAAAGATCTTGGAGACCTTCATTTTTTCTAGGATTTGAGGCTCACAAATGCCCATATCACTACAAGAAAAGTTGCCATGGCCGACGAAGTTGAAGTCGCGCCGTGGTTGCTGGTGTACCATGGCCGACGATTTTGGTCCCTCCGTGGTGTATGTCAAAACTTTTTTTTTTCTCGTTTTTGAGGCCACCTAGCCCGACGAAAGCGGCCAAAACGTGGCGTATGGTGGCCCGGGACGTGGTGCATCTCGAAATCTTGGGTTCGCCGGCCGAGTCAACGCAAATCCGCACCGCCAAGGGATGTAGGGCCCAGATGGCAGCCCTCTCGGCATTGTTTTTTTCTAGATCGCGCCATCTCGTTCAACGTTCTCCGATCGAGCCGTTTACGATGCAGGATCATGGGCCCCGCATGTCATCCTCTATGAACCAAAATTCTTTCTATTCTTGGATTTTTTTTGACCCCCTGCTTTCTGGCTACTTCCTTTTTCTTTTGATCCCTTGCCGCCTTGGAAACGTTGAGACCGCCGTCGCTAAATGGGACCCGCATGTCATCCTCTATGTGCAATCAACTTTCTTTTCTTGGAGTTTTTTTTGGCACCTCAAATTTGGTCACTTTCCTTTTTCTTTCGATCCCCGCCGCCTCTCAAACAGATGATACCGCTGTCGCTAACTCGGGACCCGCATGTCATCCTCTATGTACTATAAAACTTTCTTTTCTTGAATTATTTTTGGCACCTCATATTTGGTCACTTGCCTTTTTCTTTCGATCCCCTGCCGCCTCTCAAACGGTGATACCGCTGCTGCTAAATGGGACCCCCATGTCATCCTCTATGTACTATAAAACTTTCTTTTCTTGGATTTTTTTGGCACCTCATATTTGGTCACTTGACTTTTTCTTTCGATCACTCGCCGCCTCTCAAACAAGTGATACCGCCGTCGCTAAATGGGACCCGCATGTCATCCTCTATGTACTATAAAACTTTCTTTTCTTGAATTATTTTTGGCACCTCATATTTGGTCACTTACCTTTTTCTTTCGATCCCCGC
>NC_061514.1:39573314-39763828 GCF_022539505.1 Lolium rigidum | reverse complement strand
CATATCGTCGGGTTAGGCCCATAGGCGACGAAAAATGCCCCTTAGTTGACGATTTTGGGACGTTGTCTATCAGAACTTTTCTTGTAGTGTATGGATTACTCTTTAATCAAGAGAAATATGCTACAGACTTACTTGCTCGTGTTGGTATGACTGATTGCAACGCTTGTCCTACACCACTATCCACTATTGGTCACCTCTCTTTGCATGATGGTTCCCCCTTGGTCCTGATGATTGTACTCGCTACAGGAGTATTGTAGGCGCACTTCAATACTTGACATTGACTCGACCTGATTTATCCTTTTCAGTTAATAAGGTTTGCCAGTTTCTTCATGCCCCTACGGCTACTCACTGGACAACAGTAAAACACATATTGAGGTATATGCATGGCACATTAAAGGTTGGGCTAACATTTCCAAAGTCCTCCAATACACTGCTTAGTGCTTTCTTTGATGCTGATTGGGCTGGTGATTTAGATGAGATACGTTCCACTTATTAGAGATAGAGTTTGTGAACCGACTAGGATATGTTGTAGTAGTCCTAGTCTGTATAGAGTTCCACAATCATACGATGTAATCTCTCCTCTGTCTCCCCGATCTCTCCCTATACCCGTCTACTATATATACATGGCAATAGAGAGCTCGGAAACTATCCGAGTAGATTGAAACTACCTGATCATATTGTGTTCTTATATGGTATCAGGCCGGCTCTTCCGCCGATAATCCATCGCAAGCTTCGACGTCGCCGTTGCTGGTTTCTTCCCCAGCCGCCATGGCGTCCTCCTCACAACCGCCGATCAACCTCGGCCTTCCTCCGCGAGAGCTTCTCACCAGAGAGAATTATCCGATCTGGCGTTCCCAGGTCATGCCCGCGATCCGCGGTGCGCAGCTTGTCGGCCTCCTTGATGGCAGCGATGCTGCCCCGCCGATAGAAGTGGAGATCGTCCCCATCGACAAAGACTCAAGCACTGCTGCTAAGATGGGGCCAAACCCCGACTATGCCTCTTGGTTGTCTCGCGATCAAATCGTACTGTCATATCTTCTGCAGTCGCTGTCTCGCGAGATTCTGCCGCACATTCACAGGATTGAACACACCGCCGGCGTCTGGCGCGCTCTCCAGGAGATGTTCGCCGCCCAGAACGAAGCCAAAGTCAACAATCTGCTCGTTGCCCTTGCCAACACAAAAAAATTGCAGATGACAACCTCGGAGTTCCTCTCCAAGATGCAAGGATTTGCAGATGATCTCATTGCTGCTGGCCATCCCCTCACCGATCGCCAGCTCGTCTCGTATATTCTCGCCGGACTTGGCTCTGACTACAATGCCTTGGTGGCCGCTCTCGGCGTTGCACCTACGCCGATCACCCTGAGCCTCCTCTTCTCTCATCTGCATGCATATGATCAACGGCAAATGATGCTCAATGGTCCCTCTCCACCGGAGTTTGAGACTTTTGCCAACGCCGCCACCCGCCAATGGCGCCCACGTTCTGGCAACACCAACCCCGCCCGAAACCGCGGCGATCGTGGCGACCGTGGGGAACGTCGTGATTTCCGCCGTGATGACCGTCCCTTCTATCAGGGTCGTGGGGGAGGTCGTGGACCCTCTAGAGGAGGGCGAGGCCGTGGCCGCGGGCGTCGCCGGACGACACCCTGGGTGGATGTTACCTGCCAGATATGTAACAAAGAAGGCCATCCCGCAAAAGACTGCTGGTCCCGCTATTCTGAAGATGATGACTATGGTGACAAAGAAATCCACGCTGCTTATGGGGTCGACACCAATTGGTATCAAGATTCGGGTGCCACTCATCACATTACAAGCAAGCTCAACAATTTTACCTTCAGGGACACATACAAGGGATCCGACAGGGTCAACACCGCCAATGGGCAAGGTATGAATATTTCCCATATTGGTCACTCAATAGTTCGTAACCCTACTCGAAATTTCCATCTTCGCAATGTTTTGCATGTTCCTCACGCTTCTAAAAAATTTGCTCTCCGTTCATCGATTCACATATGATAATGGTGTCTTTATCGAATTTCACCCCTTCTTCTTTCTCATCAAGGATCAGGTCACCCGGAGAATCATCCATAGAGGACAGTGTGTTGGCGGCCTCTACCCTCTTATTTCATCTTTGGCGTCTTCTGGATCTCTGAAGCATGCCTTTGTCGCCGCCAAGCTTGACCAGTCCCAGTGGCATAGTCGTCTAGGTCATCCCTCTTTAGTTATTGTTAGACAAATAATAAGCAAGCATAAGCTTCCATGTGTTAGAGATACCAGCATTGTGTCAGTTTGTGATTCTTGTCAGCAAGGCAAGAGTCATCAACTTCCCTACCCTGTTTCTACTAGTGTGTCTACTGCTCCTCTTCAGTTAGTTTTTTCTGATGTTTGGGGTCCTGCCCCAACCTCTGTTGGACGACATGATTATTATGTGAGTTTTATCGATGATTATAGCAAGTTTACTTGGATCTATTTGCTTAAACACAAGTCTGATGTCTTTGACGCCTTTGTCAATTTCCAGAAACTTGTTGAACGCCAATTTGACAGAAAAATTCTTGCAGTCCAATCTGATTGGGGGGAGAATACATTAAGCTTAATTCCCTTTTTCAGACTCAGGGTATTTCTCATCATGTTTCTTGTCCACGTGCTCATCAGCAAAACGGTTCTGCAGAAAGAAAACATCGCCACATTGTTGAAGTAGGTCTCTCTCTCCTTGCTCATGCTGGTATGCCTCTAAAATTTTGGGATGAAGCCTTTCTCACAGCCACATATCTAATCAATATGCTCCCTAGTCGAGTTATTAATAATGACACCCCTGTCCATCGCCTTCTTGGTAGACATCCTAATTATTCATCTCTTCGTGTCTTTGGTTGGGCATGTTGGCCAAACCTTCGACCCTACAACAAGCGCAAACTTGCGTTTCATTCCAAACAGTGTGTCTTTCTAGGCTACAGCCCTCGACATAAAGGAGTTAAATGTCTCGAAGTGTCCACTGGACGAGTCTATATTTCTCGTGATGTCGTTTTTGATGAGGCAGTTTTTCCTTTCAAATCCCTACATCCTAATGCTGGTGCTCTTCTTCGAAAACAAATCCTTCTCCTTGATCCTTCACTTTGCAATTTTGAGCAGGGGGACGACACTATTGATGATTCTATTATTGAAAATACTCATGCTACTAACCCATCTACAAGTGTTGTTCCTTATGATCTACAGGGTGCAGCTCGTCGAGACGTAGCAGCAGGCGAAAATTCTGGTCAAAATAGTGCTCCGAGCAGCTCATTCCAGCAATCAGGAGAAAATAACAGCAGCACAGACTCCCATGAGGATTTTCCAACAGATTCTGTTCCGGGATCCTCCCAGGTGCCCTCGGGATCCTCCTCTAACGCCTCGGGATTGCCGTCTGTCCCGCCAGGATCTGCGTTAGTGTCAGGCAGGCAGCGCGCGCCTCGCGCACATGGGCGGGACGCGGCGTCGTCTCCGTCTGGATCTTCTGCGTGCAGTTTCCCGCATGCAACGCACAGCTCGGGGACGACAGCAAGCAGCGCAGCCACGGCGGATCCAGGCGCCTCGCGGTCCGTGCCTGTTTCGCTAGGGCCAGCTCCACCGGATCCTGCTGGCGAATCTGGTCACACCGGATCTGCTGCTCCTCCTTCACGTGTAGCCCAGCCTGTGCCTTCTCAGCGCCCCACTACACGAGCGTCCAAAGGAATTGTCAAGCCTCGTGAGTACAAAGATGGAACAGTCCGTTGGCTTTTGACGGCTGCGGTAGATGAACCAACCAATTTACAGTCTGCTCTTTCTGATCCAAATTGGAAGGAAGCGATGGATGAGGAATATGATGCTCTCATACGCAATAGGACGTGGAAGTTGGTACCTCCACGTGAAGGTAAAAATGTCATTGACTGTCGATGGGTGTATAAGGTCAAGCGCAAATCAGATGGTTCGATTGACAGGTATAAGGCTCGTCTTGTTGCTAAAGGTTTTAAACATCGGTATGGAATTGATTATGAAGATACTTTCAGTCATGTTGTCAAAATTGCAACTGTTCTTCTAGTTTTGGCTTTAGCTGTTTCCAGAGGATGGAGCTTGCGACAGTTGGATGTCAAGAATGTATTTCTTCATGGTGTTCTGGAAGAGGAAGTATATATGAAACAACCTCCTGGGTATGAGAACAGCAGCACACCGCATTTTCTGTGCAAACTAGACAAGGCACTCTATGGACTAAACAGGCACCTCGAGCATGGTACTCTCGGTTGAAGTTCTAAACTACTTGCTCTTGGTTTCTTTGCTTCCAAATCTGATGCTTCTCTGTTTATCTATCGCAAGTCCAATGTCACCATCTTTATGCTTATATATGTGGATGATATCATAGTTGCTAGTTCCTCTCAAGCTGCAACCGACGCTCTGCTGAGAGATTTAAGTCAAGAGTTTGCTTTGAAAGATCTTGGTGATTTGAGTTTCTTTTACGGGAGTGGAAGTACAGAAAGTTGACAATGGTATTGTTCTCAGTCAGTCCAAGTATGCTCATGATATCTTGGCACGGGTTGGTATGTTGAATTGTACAGGTATGCCCACACCATTGTCTTCCTCTGAGAAGATTACTGCTCACCAAGGAGATCCATTGGGTCCAGATGATAGTACTAAATATCGGAGTTTAGTGGGAGCCTTACAGTATCTTACCCTCACACGCCCAGATATTTCTTATGCAGTTAACAAAGTTTGCCAGTACTTACATGTTCCTTATACTGTTCACTATACTGCTGCTAAGAGGATTTTGAGATATGTCAAGCATACTATGACAGTTGGGTTAACATTTGTCAAGTCTGCGTCTACACTTGTCAGTGCCTTTTTCCGATGTCGACTGGGCGGGTTGTGTTGATGACCGTCGATCTACTGGAGGATTTGATGTGTTTTTTTGGACCAAATCTGATTTCATGGAGTGCTAAGAAGCAAGCTACAGTGTCCAGGTCAAGTACTGAAGCAGAGTATAAGTCAGTGGCTAATGCAACAGCTGAGATGATGTGGGTTCAGTCTTTGCTTGCTGAGTTGGGTGTTAGACAGCGACAGACACCTTGTTTATGGTGTGATAATTTGGGCGCTACGTATTTGTCTGCTAATCCTGTGTTTCATGCGAGGGCCAAGCACATTGAGATTGATTTTCATTTCGTTCGAGAACGAGTGTTGAGGAAGCAGCTGGAGATTCGATTTATTCCTTCTAAAGATCAAGTCGCGGATGGGTTTACTAAACCATTGCCTTATCGAGCTTTTGAAGATTTTAAGCATAATATCAACTTGTCGAAGTTGTGATTAAGGGAGGGTATTAGAGATAGAGTTTGGAAACCGACTAGGATATGTTGTAGTAGTCCTAGTCTGTATAGAGTTCCACAATCATACGATGTAATCTCTCCCCTGTCTCCCCGATCTCTCCCTTTACCCGTCTACTATATATACATGGCAATAGAGAGCTCGGAAACTATCCGAGTAGATTGAAACTACCTGATCATATTGTGTTCTTATACCACTGGTGGATTTGCTGTCTTCTTTGGTCCCAATCTTATATCTTAGAGTGCCAGGAAACAATCCATTGTGTCTCGTTCTAGCACTGAGGCTGAATACAAAGCACTTGCAAATGCTACTGCTAAACAGATTTGGGTGAAGCTCTTATTCAAGAGCTTGGTCTCTCTCTTCAGGAAAAATCATGCTTATGGTGTGCCAGCCTTGGTGCTACCTTTTTATCTGCTAATCCTGCGGCTCATGCTCGCACAAAACACATTGAGATTGATTTTTATTTAGTTCGAGAACGAGTTGCTACCAAACAACTTGATTTCAAGTTTATATCTAGCAAGGATCAGTCTGCTGATGGTTTTACAAAGATTTTATGCTCCAAGAAACTAGATGAGTTTAAGCGTAATCTCAATCTCTCCCAGGTTTAGATTAAAGGAGATGTTAGAGTTTGTAATATTGTTCTTATACAATACAGAGTAATACTCCAATTGTATACGTACACATCATTGTACCGCCATGTAGGGAGATTTTCCCTACCTATATAACATGAAAACGATGGTTCTAACGGGTATGTATCGTTCTACCCGATTCAACATCCTACTCCCTCCAATCGGCAAAGATTGACGCGGAAAAGAGAAGCGCTGGTCCATAAGTAGCAGTTGTGTGTATGTGCAAGATCTGACATACGTGGCGGTGCCCTCCTTTGTGACAGCCGCTGCCAAATCAACCTGGTACACGACTAGGTCCGATAAAATCTAATTAGGCATGTGGTTGCCTTGGTCATACCTGGCCATCACGAGGTCACCATATGAGCTGCCGAAATCTCGTCATCGACCATGCCCCTCGCGTTCTTTCCGAGCTGACGGCGGGCTACAGGTGCATCGGACCTACCGCCACACGACGATTTTGGTCACCTGACTGCCGAGGACCTACGAAGTGCAGCTGAGCGCCGGACTCCCGCGGCATGCGAAGCCGAACGTCCCACTCAACAACATGAGGAGCTGCTTGTTGGACTGTCGCCGCCGCCATACTGAGCTAGGTGTCATACTATCGTCGCATTGGCGGGTATTGTGCTCTTTTCAGTATATATATAATATTGTATCAAAGTAGTGGATATGTAACATTCTATGGATAAATTTGCTTTCAAATCTTTAGAATTTGTTTTAATTATGTGGATCACAAGTTGACAAAAGACGATGATTGAAAAGACAAAATGCATAGTCCCTGACACCATTATGTCTAGACGGTGCTGCGAGAGCCTCACAATCATGTTCATTATGAATAGATGAAAATGTGACCACCTACAAGGCTACATCCATGATATGGCACATAGGAGAAGTGTCGTCACTTGAGCTTTCGAGTTTTTTCTTTCTCCCGGTGCAAGTACGAGCACTTAGTTAATAGTAAGGATAATACGTCACACAAGAGATCTAAGCCCAAACATTGTATGAATCATCCACGAGTGGCACGCGTCAGCCAGCGGTGGTAGGCCCCTCGGCCGGGCCGTTCATGGCCGCTGCCTTCATCTCCCACGCATCCAGCTTGGCCACCTTGACCACTCTGGTCCCATTGTTAAACATCAAAAGGCGGCTCCCGGTCGTCTTGGCGTGCTCTGGGTACACCCTAGCCGTGATGACCGTCCGGCCGCTGCCGCCGTAGCTCTCCACTACCGAGTGGTCGACCTGTAGGTTCAATATAAGTTGCCATTCCAGCTTTAAGTGCAAATAAGTATTCACGCTGATATCTTTTAGTTGATTTGGATTTAGTATCTCTACTATTAAGAGCAAACTGGTGAATGCCTGGTGTCACATTTTCAGGATGGACAATAATACCCCCACTTCTACTATCCAAGCTGATTTATCTCAACGCAACAAACAACTCCACAGAATTAGGCGTAGCTTTTCAAAATTTAAAATGACACAACAAACACCTACTATTTCTCAACTAACACGTCTTTATCCTACCAAGATGATTTATCTCAACTCAATCTTGAAAAAAAAATCTGCACGCGGAACAAAGAAAACACAACTAACAAAACAACTCCAGCCTGTGTCACGTTACACACCTCCGTCCCACACGAAATATGTCGAAGGTATCAAAAATCTTTTTACTACTCCCGATCGGATCGGTTCGGTTCGTACGTCGTACGTCGCTCCCGATCGATTTTTTCGCCGCTCGCTTCTTCCTGGTACCGCGCAGGTGGGCCAACTAGCAAAGGCCCAACAAGGAACGTAATATAAATCTCTACTATTAAGAGCAAACTGGTGAATGCCTGGTGTCACATTTTCAGGATGGACAATAATACCCCCACTTCTACTATCCAAGCTGATTTATCTCAACGCAACAAACAACTCCACAGAATTAGGCGTAGCTTTTCAAAATTTAAAATGACACAACAAACACCTACTATTTCTCAACTAACACGTCTTTATCCTACCAAGATGATTTATCTCAACTCAATCTTGAAAAAAAAATCTGCACGCGGAACAAAGAAAACACAACTAACAAAACAACTCCGACTGTGTCACGTTACACACCTCCGTCCCACACGAAATATGTCGAAGGTATCAAAAATCTTTTTACTACTCCCGATCGGATCGGTTCGGTTCGTACGTCGTACGTCGCTCCCGATCGATTTTTTCGCCGCTCGCTTCTTCCTGGTACCGCGCAGGTGGGCCAACTAGCAAAGGCCCAACAAGGAACGTAATATAAAACGCGGCGCTCGAGCGGGGCACACGGCCGTGGCGGCCGTAGACGCCGTCGAGGAGCAGCCGCGGCAGAGCGGCCGGGAGGAAAACGCAGGTCCCGGCCAGGGTTCCCGCGGGGAGGCTCAAAGCGGCGTCGTTGATGGGCCTCTTCGCTGAGATGCAACGCGAGGTTGTGGATGATTCGGATGGGGACGACGCGGAGATGGGTCAATTTTTTTTCGTTGGGCTGGTGTTCTCCTCGCCTGGGTCGAGCGCGATCGTCTCGCTCTCGCGTGCGTTTGCAGCACTGTGGTTGTTTCCCTACGGTACCAGCTGGCTCAAGTGGATCTGAGCGATAACAAGCTATGTCTGCCACCGCATGTGTGTGTGTGGATGGATCTGATTGATAGCATGTGTGTTCATCTGATGTGCTACTCCATGACACCATACACTGATGGACGAAAACCATGTACATCTCTACTATTAAAGTGAAATCTGCGTATGCCTGGTTTCACACTTGTAACTAACTATCGCGTAACTTTGCCTCTCTCCGAGAAAAAATCGGCGCCTACCCATGGTCCACCCTATCGCATCTAACGCGTAGCTCTCTTGTGTGGGAGAAAAATCGGAGATGACCGTTGGCTCTGAATTTCTGCGTTAGCACATTCGTGAAACTGCCCCGATTTTCCCGCCACGCTCTCACTTTTCCTAATTCAATCAAAGTTCCTTCTTTCCCGTTCCTTAGACACAGCGAAGCACATACCCACGACCCAGCGAGGCAGGCAGGCTATTAAGCGAGAATGGAATCTGGGGTTCAGGATGGAGACCGCGCGGTTTGGGCGAGAACCTTTCTGGCGGAGCACAGCTGACGGGCAGCCAAATCAGAAGCAGCGGCAGCACGCGGCGCCGGCAGCAAGGGCGGGCGGGAACAGCTCTTGTCCACGGCTTGGCTGGGTATCTCAAGCAGGCCCAGTTTTCCACTACTGTACATGTGCGGATGCGTTGTGTTTTGTGAAATTAATTCTCTTCTTGTTGAACTTAGGGATCTTCAGCGGGGCGACGCAAGTAGACTCTGAGGGACCATTTACGTCCATGCGGACCAAAAATGCGTTAGGAATCAGCTCCGGCAAGACGACGCATAGTGACCGGCCGTCCGCAGCGATGCAAACACGCACATATTTGCGCCTAGGATGGGTCGCGGCGGACGCTGCGAAGTGACCGCTCACTTTTCCACCGAGCCCGCTCCGCGGCCGAGCCATAGGGCTGTATCGAGGACATCGCTTCGGGTCTGTGCGCCGCAGCCTTCGCAATCAATGTCGTGATGCCTCTTCTGCACACGCACTGGCGGGCGGCGGCTGGGCTTCTACGCCGCCATCAATGGCATCGTGTCCCGCGCGCGCCCGACCTTAAAAGTCGACCGGCATCGTCCCTGGCATCGCCCACACCAAGGACACCTCCACTCCCACCCCTCAACGCCGCGCGCCACCGCATCACCATGGGGGAAGAAGTAGAACGACTTCAAGGCGTTCGGCAGCGGCACCAAGAAGGCGGAGCAGACGCACAGGGTGCCGCTGCTCGTCAACGTGGCGCGGCTCATGTGCAGCAACTGGATGCCGTGTGCGGGCTGGCGGGACGTGCACCTGCCTGGCAGCGGCTAGCGACTCAGCTACCTCCGGTTGCATGTCCCGCTGGTGCCTCCGCGCGAGCCAGAGAGGAGCACCGAGATCCGGTGCAGGCGGCGGTATCTGCCGTCGGACCTCCGCGCCGATCCCTCCTACGACATCGACTCCAACACCTGGCACTCTTGGCGCAAGACCGAGAAGGATCCGAGGAGGATGGCAGGCTTCCTTGGCGACAGGGACATCCCTTTTGACCATCCACCGCCGCCTCGTCATCAAACACGGGAGCCGTCGGCGCCTCCACAGGACGACAATGAGGACGACGACTACATTGACGCGTTGGCCTACCACAACGAGGAGGACAAAGACGACAACGAAGACTACGTCGCCTGCATTTTCCAGGAATGGTAGTTGGCCATGGCGGAGGGCCGGAGAGTTCGAGTACCCGGTGATGAAGACAGCCGACGAGATCGCGAGGCTCGGCGTCCTCGTCTCGGAGGTGGAACGACCGGTGCAGCCGCCGCTGCCCTGGTACGCCACCGACACCATGCTGCCAGGCCTCACGGAGGAAGAGGCCCTACGATGGGCGCTCGAGGACTCGGCCCCGCAACCAGTGGAACCGCCGCCTCCACCTCCGCCGCACAACCCGTGGGCTGCTCCACCTCCACCACCGGCGTGAGATGCTCCACCTCCACCACCGGACTCGGCTGCTCAACCTCCACCACCGGCGTGGGCTGCTCAACCGCCACCACCGCCGGCGGCACAGGCGTATGTTCCGCCGCTTGCCAACTGGCTGTGGCCGGTACCGGAGCTCGTCGTGATCGACAGCGATGACGATGACGAGTAGGCACATGCGTTCTTAGGCAATCCTTATGCCTTGCGTCCTTCGCTCTCGATAATTTTGTCTCGGTCACATCCACTTACTATCTCAAAAAATTCCTCCGTGTAAATCGGCCACAATTAACAAATCTGTACTATTAAGGTGAAAGTTGTGAATGCATGGTGTCACATATCTAGAAATTAGAAACCAAATACCACCCATAACTGATAGTCCTTATCCCTCTCGTCCTTCGCTTCCGATACTTTTGCCTCGGTCACATCTACTTACTATCTCAACAAGTTTTCTGTTGATCCATGGTATATGTTCATTCTCTCGTTTTTTTCAGGAGTTATAGAAAGGTTCTGTACCCAATTTAAATACGATTACAATTTTCTCATTATTAAATAAATCCATGGAACATTTGGGGATCATAAATTATAGACTCACATTTTTATCTGTTCAAAATGATAAGATTAAAATAATCTTATTTTCCTCAATGTTAAAACATTATGTTGAATTTTGTATTGTTGACACTCATATATATTAACATCAAACTTCATTACGAAATTGATGCTTTGAAAAATCTAATTAACTGCAAGTTCGTTATGATTTTCAGGGGAAGCCTGGCACCCATTATACATCGGCATCACCACAAAAAAATTGGAGGGCTTCCAAATTTGAAAAATGAAACACTTTTCACCCTTAGATACATCTAAAAGATATTAACGGCCGTTTGCTCCGTAGCGAAGCACGGGTATTCTGCTAGTAGATATTAAATATCAGAGGAAGAGGGAGAGGGAGTAGTACACCTAAATCTAATTATCTGATAAAGAGCTCACCAATGTCCTGAGCGATATGCTCCTGTCCTTCTCGATGTCGACGTTCACGAACCCTCCGTAGGGCGGCTTGTACACGCTCGCTCTCGTAGTCGATCTGCCCTAGTTTGCAAATAATATCGTTACGATTTTGCTGCCAACAATGCACGCGCATTTGGTCCGGACCTTATGGCGCCATCACCTAATCTCTAACCGTGTGTCCAGGTTGAGATTCGTTCAGAAGGTTGACTGCATGCAGCGTATTGTACCAAAGCCTAGCTACATGCCATGTATTTTCACTGTTTGCCTGTACCATGTGACAGCGCCAGGTACATGTCTGCCCCACTCAAAGGTACTCTCCCCGTCCTCCCCAGTACTTTGGTAGCAGCAAGAAGTACACCCCACCGGCCCACATGTACCTCTTCACTCCTACTCTAAAAGCTAACTTATTTTGCATTTTCAGTTCGAATCGTTTCGAATTCTGCTATTTCGTCCAAACAAATATTGTTCGTCTCCTTTTTTTGAACATAACACAACTAAAGATCGCCGAATTCTTATAAAGTACTTTGAAAATGTCCGCATAGTAACCAACAGCACAAGTATGAAGTTCATTGCATCTCACAGACAGAACAGAGCTGTTTAGATTCAGAAACCAGAATCATCTGCACAACTGCAAATAGAGTCCGCTGTATGAACCTTGGTTCCGCAAAAAATAAGAAACAGGAATGTGACCTATTGCATAGAGCAGTCGCCCCGGCAGCACCTAAAAAAGATTTTAAGAAACCAGCTGTTGTTTGCATATCGATTTACGTGTATCCATCTATAGTGATCATAAATTCTGGAGAGTCCAAGAACAAGCCGTTTATCCGCTGATTTTAGTTGCAACTTTCCGTTGCCGAAAGGGTTCTGTCAAATCCCTTGCAAGAGCCGTTTATCCTCTGTTCTTATAAGCCATGCAAAAACCAGCTGTCACTGAAACCACTGAAACGAGCTACTTGATGTAACATTTAGGACACCGTTCATACTATATGTATATTAAATATGCACCAGAATATTTCATTTTGGTAGAAACAGTTGGTTATTGTAAAATCGTCAAAACAACGTATCTCAGCGTCTTTTAAGTTAGACCATCAATAGATTCACCATAAAAATAGTTTAATCGGTTTCGCTATAGGTCAGGCGCCTCATTCTGAGTCAATTTCTCATCTTAAAATAGGGGTTACAGATTTGGAACTCAAAAAATTTAAGTTGCACATGGGTTGCAACTAAATTTTTTTCAGTTGCATATGTCTTGTAACTGATATTTTAACGGTTCTGTATGGGTTGCATGTCAAATAACCACTTTTATCCATTCGTATCTTTGCATGTAACAGAGTGATCCAACGCAATAACAAAGTGATCAGACGCTCTACACATAGTATCACCTCGGTTGGAACTAACCACAACATGTGAGTATCCGGTGTCAAAAGGTATCCTCGCACACTACCAAATCGATCGGCCATTCTTTCAGCTTGTTTCGCGGTTGAAAATGTATCCTCGAACACTACCAAATCGATCCTAATCCAACTAAATCCATCGTTCATGTGCCGTCGTCGCCGGACAACTATAGTAACCACTTTCGTTCATTCGTATCTTTGAGTGCAACAAAGACGGTTGCCACTAACCATTTTGATATGACTATCAAAGCGATGAAAAGTATCCTCGAACAATATCAAAACGATCATAACTCACCTATATTCGTCGTTCGTGAGGTGTCGTCGCCGGACAACTATAGTAACCACTTCCGTTCATTCGTATCTTTGAGTGCAACAAAAGGTACCCGACTAGTATCCCCTCGGTTGCCACTAACCACTAGATATGAGAATCAGGTGACCCCGGTGTAAAAAGAAAGGTATCCTCAAACACTATCGAAACGATACTAACTCACGTATATTAATCGTTCGTGTGGCGTCGTCGCCGGACAACTATAGTAACCACTTCCGTCCTTTCGTATCTTTGAGTGCAACAAAATGTATCCAATGACCCCGGGGTCAAAAGGTATCCTCGCACACTACCAAAATCGATCAGCCATTCTTTTCAGCTTGTTTCGCGGTTGAAAAGGTATCCTTGAACACTAACAAAACGATCCTAACCCAACTAAATCCATCGTTCATGTGCTGTCGTCGCCGGACAACTATATTAACCACTTCCGTCCTTTCGTATCTTTGAGTGCAACAAAAGGTATCCAATGACCCCGGGGTCAAAAGGTATCCTCGCACACTACCAAATCGGTCGGCTATTCTTTCAGCTTGTTTCGCGGTTGAAAAGGTATCCTCGAACACTATGAAAACGATCCTAACCCAACTACATCCATCGTTCCTGTGCCGTCGTCACCGAACAGCTATAGTAACCACTTTCGTTCATTCGTATCTTTGAGTGCAACAAAAGATGGTTGCCACTAACCATTTTCATATGACTATCAATGCGATGAAAAGTATCCTCGAACAATATCAAAACGATCCTAACTCACCTATATTCGTCGTTCGTGTGGTGTCGTCGCCGGACAACTATAGTAACCACTTCCGTTCATTCGTATCTTTGAGTGCAACGAAAGGTACCCGACTAGTATCC
The DNA here is from genome assembly GCF_022539505.1 of Lolium rigidum. NCBI lineage: Eukaryota > Viridiplantae > Streptophyta > Magnoliopsida > Poales > Poaceae > Lolium > Lolium rigidum. Next base: position 39,749,781 of record NC_061514.1, on the reverse strand, counting down.
CCTCGGTTGCCACTAACCACTAGATATGAGAATCTGATGACCCCGGTGTAAAGAAAGGTATCCTCAAACACTATCGAAACGATCCTAACTCACGTATATTAATCGTTCATGTGGCGTCGTCGCCGGACAACTATAGTAACCACTTCCGTACTTTCGTATCTCTGAGTGCAACAAAAGGTATCCAATGACCCCGGGGTCAAAAGGTATCCTCGCACACTACCAAAATCGATCGGCCATTCTTTTCAGCTTGTTTCGCGGTTTGAAAGGTATCCTCGAACACTACCAAAACGATCCTAACCCAACTAAATCCATCGTTCCTGTGCTGTCGTCGCCGGACAACTATAGTAACCACTTCCGTCCTTTCGTATCTTTGAGTGCAACAAAAGGTATCCAATGACCCCGGGGTCAAAAGGTATCCTCGCACACTACCAAATCGATCGGCCATTCTTTCAACTTGTTTCGCGGTTGAAAAGGTATCCTCGAACACTACCAAAACGATCCTAACCCAACTACATCCATCGTTCATGTGCCGTCGTCACCGAACAACTATAGTAACCACTTTCGTTCATTCGTATCTTTGAGTGCAACAAAAGATGGTTGCGACTAACCATTTTGATATGACTATCAAAGCGATGAAAAGTATCCTCGAACAATATCAAAATGATCCTAACTCACCTATATTCGTTCGTGTGGTGTCGTCGCCGGACAACTATAGTAACCACTTCCGTTCATTCGTATCTTTGAGTGCAACAAAAGGTACCCGACTAGTATCCCCTCGGTTGCCACTAACCACTAGGTATGAGAATCAGATGACCCCGGTGTAAAGAAAGGTATCCTCAAACACTATCGAAATGATCCTAACTCACGTATATTAATCGTTCATGTGGCGTCGTTGCCGGACAACTATAGTAACCACTTCCGTCCTTTCGTATCTTTGAGTGCAACAAAAGGTATCCAATGACCCCGTGATCAAAAGGTATCCTCGCACACTACCATATCGATCGGCCATTCTTTCAGCTTGTTTCGCGGTTGAAAAGGTATCCTCGAAACACTACCAAAGCGATCCTAACCCAACTAAATCCATCGTTCTTGTGCCGTCGTCGCCGGACAACTATAGTAACCACTTTCGTTCATTCGTATCTTTGAGTGCAACAAAGGGTATCCAATGACCCCGGGGTCAAAAGGTATCCTCGCACACTACCAAATCGATCGGCCGTTCTTTCAGCTTGTTTCGCGATTGAAAATGTATCCTCGTACACTACCAAAACGATCCTAACCCACCTATATTCATCGTTCGTGTGGTGTCGTCGCCGGACAATTATAGTAACCACTTTCATTCATTCGTATCTTTGAGTGCAACAAAAGGTACCCGACTAGTATCCCCTCGGTTGCCACTAACCACTAGATATGAGAATCAGGTGACCCCAGGTGTAAAAAGAAAGGTATCCTCAAACACTATCGAAACGATCCTAATTCACCTATATTAATCGTTCATGTGGCGTCATCGCCAGACAACTATAGTAACCACTTCCGTCCTTTCGTATCTTTGAGTGCAACAAAAAGGAACCCCCCAGTCCCACGCGGGAAAACAAAGTGATCCGACTCGCACACTACCAAAATTGATCGGCCATTCTTTTCAGCTTGTTTCGCGGTTGAAAAGGTATCCTCGAACACTACCAAAACGATCCTAACCAACCTAAATCCATCGTTCCTGTGCTGTCGTCGCCGGACAACTATAGTAACCACTTCCGTCCTTTCGTATCTTTGAGTGCAACAAAAGGTATCCAATGACCCCGGGGTCAAAAGGTATCCTCACACACTACCAAATCGATCGGCCATTCTTTCAACTTGTTTCCCGGTTGAAAAGGTATCCTCGAACACTACCAAAACGATCCTAACCCAACTACATCCATCGTTCCTGTGCCGTCGTCACCGAACAACTATAGTAACCACTTTCGTTCATTCGTATATTTGAGTGCAACAAAAAATGGTTGCGACTAACAAATTTTGATATGACTATCAAAGCGATGAAAAGTATCCTCGAACAATATCAAAACGATCCTAACTCACCTATATTCGTCGTTCGTGTGGTGTCGTCGCCGGACAACTATAGTAACCACTTCCGTTCATTCGTATCTTTGAGTGCAACAAAAGGTACCCGACTAGTATCCCCTCGGTTGCCACTAACCACTAGATATGAGAATCAGATGACCCCGGTGTAAAGAAAGGTATCCTCAAACACTATCGAAACGATCCTAACTCACGTATATTAATCGTTCATGTGGCGTCGTTGCCGGACAACTATAGTAACCACTTCCATCCTTTCGTATCTTTGAGTGCAACAAAAGGTATCCAATGACCCCGGGATCAAAAGGTATCCTCGCACACTACCATATCGATCGGCCATTCTTTCAGCTTGTTTCGCGGTTGAAAAGGTATCCTCGAAACACTACCAAAACGATCCTAACCCAACTAAATCCATCGTTCTTGTGCCGTCGTCGCCGGACAACTATAGTAACCACTTTCGTTCATTCGTATCTTTGAGTGCAACAAAGGGTATCCAATGACCCCGGGGTCAAAAGGTATCCTCGCACACTACCAAATCGATCGGCCGTTCTTTCAGCTTGTTTCGCGGTTGAAAATGTATCCTCGTACACTACCAAAACGATCCTAACCCACCTATATTCATCGTTCGTGTGGTGTCGTCGCCGGAAAACTATAGTAACCACTTTCATTCATTCGTATCTTTGAGTGCAACAAAAGTTACCCGACTAGTATCCCCTCGGTTGCCACTAACCACTAGATATGAGAATCAGGTGACCCCCGATGTAAAAAGAAAGATATCCTCAAACACTATCGAAACGATCCTAACTCACCTATATTAATCGTTCATGTGGCGTCGTCGCCACACAACTATAGTAACCACTTCTGTCCTTTCGTATCTTTGAGTGCAACAAAAAGGAACCCCCCCAGTCCCACGCGGGAAAACAAAGTGATCCGACGCGCTACACATAGTATCACCTCGGTTGCCACTAACCATTAGATATGACTGTCAAAACGATGAAAAAGTATCCTCTAACAATATCAAAACGATCCTACCTCACCTATATACGTCGTTCGTGTGGTTCCGTCGCCGGACACCTATAGTAACCACTTTCCGTTCATTCGTATCTTTGAGCGCAAAAACAGGTACCCGACCAGTATCACCTCGGTTGCCACTGACCACTAGATATGAGTATCGGATGACCCCGGTGTAAAAAATGTATTCTCGCACACTACCAAAACGATCGGCCATTTATTCGGCTCATCCCACGGTTGAAAAGGTATCCTCGAACACTATCAAAAAGATCCTAACTCACCCATATATATCGTTCATATGGCGTCGTCGCCGGACAACTATAGTAACCACTTTCCGTTCATTCGTATCTGTTAGTGCAACAAAATGGTACCCCCCCAAGCCCCACGCGGGAACAAGGTGATCAGACGCTCTACAGATAGTACCACCTCGGTTGGAACTAACCACAAGATGTGAGTATCCAGTGACACCGGGGTCAAAAGGTATCCTCGCACACTACCAAATCGATCCTAACCCAACTAAATCCATCGTTCATGTGCCGTCGTCGCCGGACAACTATAGTAACCATTTTCGTTCATTCGTATCTTTGAGTGCAACAAAGACGGTTGCCACTAACCATTTTGATATGACTATCAAAGCAATGAAAAGTATCCTCGAACAATATCAAAACGGTCCTAACTCACCTATATTCGTCGTTCGTGAGGTGTCGTCGCCGGACAACTATAGTAACCACTTCCGTTCATCCGTATCTTTGAGTGCAACAAAAGATACCCGACTAGTATCCCCTCGGTTGCCACTAACCACTAGATATGAGAATCAGGTGACGCCGGTGTAAAAAGAAAGGTATCCTCAAACACTATCGAAACGATCCTAACTCACGTATATTATTCGTTCGTGTGGCGTCGTCGCCGGACAACTATAGTAACCACTTCCGTCCTTTCGTATCTTTGAGTGCAACAAAAGGTATCCAATGACCCCGAGGTCAAAAGGTATCCTCGCACACTACCAAAATCGATCGGCCATTCTTTTCAGCTTGTTTCGCGATTGAAAAGGTATCCTCGAACACTAACAAAACGATCCTAACCCAACTAAATCCATCGTTCCTGTGCTGTCGTCGCCGGACAACTATATTAACCACTTCCGTCCTTTCGTATCTTTGAGTGCAACAAAAGGTATCCAATGACCCCGAGGTCAAAAGGTATCCTCGCACACTACCAAATCGATCGGCCATTCTTTCAGCTTGTTTCGCGGTTGAAAAGGTATCCTCGAACACTATGAAAACGATCCTAACCCAACTACATCCATCGTTCCTGTGCCGTCGTCACCGAACACCTATAGTAACCACTTTCGTTCATTCGTATCTTTGAGTGCAACAAAAGATGGTTGCCACTAACCATTTTCATATGACTATCAAAGCGATGAAAAGTATCCTCGAACAATATCAAAATGATCCTAACTCACCTATATTCGTCGTTCGTGTGGTGTCGTCGCCGGACAACTATAGTAACCACTTCCGTTCATTCATATCTTTGAGTGCAACGAAAGGTACCCGACTAGTATCCCCTCGGTTGCCACTAACCACTAGATATGAGAATCAGATGACCCCGGTGTAAAGAAAGGTATCCTCAAACACTATCGAAACGATCCTAACTCACGTATATTAATTGTTCATGTGGCGTCGTCGCCGGACAACTATAGTAACCACTTCCGTCCTTTCGTATCTTTGAGTGCAACAAAAGGTATCCAATGACCCCAGGGTCAAAAGGTATCCTCGCACACTACCAAAATCGATCGGCCATTCTTTACAGCTTGTTTCGCGGTTGAAAAGGTATCCTCGAACACTACCAAAACGATCCTAACCAACCTAAATCCATCGTCCTGTGCTGCTATCGTCGCCGGACAACTATAGTAACCACTTCCGTCCTTTCGTATCTTTGAGTGCAACAAAAGGTATCCAATGACCCCGGGGTCAAAAGGTATCCTCGCACACTACCAAATCGATCGGCCATTCTTTCAACTTGTTTCCCGGTTGAAAAGGTATCCTCGAACACTACCAAAACGATCCTAACCCAACTACATCCATCGTTCCTGTGCCGTCGTCACCGAACAACTATAGTAACCACTTTCGTTCATTTGTATCTTTGAGTGCAACAAAAGATGGTTGCGACTAACCATTTTGATATGACTATCAAAGCGATGAAAAGTATCCTCGAACAATATCAAAACGATCCTAACTCACCTATATTCGTCGTTCGTGAGGTGTCGTTGCCGGACAACTATAGTAACCACTTCCGTTCATTCGTATCTTTGAGTGCAACAAAAGGTACCCGACTAGTATCCCCTCGGTTGTCACTAACCACTAGATATGAGAATCAGGTGACCCCGGTGTAAAAAGAAAGGTATCCTCAAACACTATCGAAACGATCCTAACTCACGTATATTAATCGTTCGTGTGGCGTCGTCGCCGGACAACTATAGTAACCACTTTCGTCCTGTCGTATCTTTGAGTGCAACAAAAGGTATCCAATGACCCCGGGGTCAAAAGGTATCCTCGCACACTACCAAAATCGATCGGCCATTCTTTTCAGCTTGTTTCGCGGTTGAAAAGGTATCCTCGAACACTAACAAAATAATCTCAATGTGCATGTGTGGGTGCGGGATTATACAACAAAGAATTGAGAATTTACTAGGGAGTCCTATACCTGTCAGAATAGTGACGGGTGGTTTCCCTCCCATAAGAGAGACGAATTCCTTGAACACCCACTCAAATGTCTCCGTCTTCTCGTTGGTCAACAAAACACCGCCTAGAATTATACTCTGAAAGTGGTTATTGACACCCACAAACAGTCCAAATGGCATGTCATACTGGTTTGTGCGGTATGTTGTGTCGAAAGTTATAGCATCCCCAAAACAGCTGGTACTGCATGCGGCTCTTGCCGTTTGTCCACATGAGTGCTCTGATCCTCCCTTCAGAGTCTACCAAGCAGCTGTCTCGGAAGTTGGGGTCCTTCATCTTCATTTCTGACAGCACTTCATACGTTTTCCTGATGTCATCCTCCGAATGGTCCCTACTGATACTCGCACAGAGCGTCCTTAGTGATCGCTTGTTGAACGGGATATTTTCCATTGATCCGAAGAAGCCGCCGATTACGCTGAAGGTCTTGGTCAGGCCGACGTTATTGTCCCTGAGGTTTCTCACAAGGTCCTTTGTGTGTGGGTCGATGTTCCTATGCAAAGAAAATTGCATCTTCTGGCCGCTGTTCACTGCCAGCCCATGATTATGATCCCTTCTGAACTCATGAATGTACCATCCATGGTCATCTGTCCGGTGCAAACGAATCATAGCTCGGCAGCCGCAGCAAACAGATCGTGAGTTTGAGTGCCTAGGCTTTCCCTGTTCATAATATAGAAAAAAGATGTCATCATTTAACATTTACTCATTGACGCGAAAACTGGTTTCCCATATCTAAAATGATCTACTTGATCGCATTACACAAATGGGATTCCACTTACCTCACAGCCACATGTTATGTCCTGCCTGACTTTGCTCTTTGCAGGGTTCATTCTTGACGACCCGTATCTTATTCCAAACCCAATCTCCCATGAGTAGATGTTGTAGAACTCATATGCTTCAGGCAACGAATCAAACTCCATCCCTAGCTCTGGTTCAATTACAGCGTCCGAGTCCCCGTCCCTGCATCGCCTCATAGCTGTCTCCAGTGCACTCTTCCTTGCTGAACTTGCGGGCCTGGAATCGGGCATTTCTCCACGGCGGAACCTGTATACAGAATGGGCAAAGAATGAGGAAAGCAGCTGGCATCTGATTTTGTCGTGAATGGGGAAAGTATTTTGGGGGAAACAAGGGCTGTCCTTCGGCTAACATACCAGGCCCTTCACGTTGGCCAGCTCATAAATCTTATAATGAGTAACACGTGTTCATAACACCTAAAACCTACGGCCCCTGGATTGTTGGGGAATGAAATATAGACCAGTTTTGAATTCATGTATTTCCACGCTTGAAACATACAAACAGCTCCAAAAAGCAAGAAAAACAATGCTACACACTTGAATAATTCCCGATAGTAGAGGTAGACCATTGTTTCCGGACACGCGAAAGTAATAATATTATAACTTGCATAAACTGACTGTCAGTTGGTGCCAATATAGAACTATGCCAGTATCTAGTTCTTCAAGAGTGTCTGCTGTTCCAATGAATTATTTCCAAAGCATTTTATGGGTGAGTGCTGATTATGTGGTACTTCAGATTACACCTAGCGCACATTTTGCGGAGCTGCACCCAGATATACACTACTGATGTTTAGGTTCAGATTCCCCCGGGGAGGAAATAGTCGTATGCAGTACATACAGTTTGGAAGGGCTATAACAACCATCTGATTCTTGCCAAAATAAAGATAACAGGAAGCAGAACAAACCTATATCACACACAGCACTGCCAGGTAAAAAAAAATCTAACAAAAACCAAAATAATTACATCTCATGTACAGATCAAAGCAACAGGTTATATTGTGCATGGAAAAGGAGTTTTTGCATACTACTGTAGTCTAGATCCTGAATCTTTTTTCCGCACCAAAGATAATATGGTGACCTTACTCAGATATTGCTGTCAGTCTCTTTCAGATTGAAACATGTACTTACTGCGAAACCACGAGCTTCAGACGCTCTGTAGTTGATCCATACACCGGGGGTTTATCCCTGTCTGCATATCCATCACCCAGATAATCTATATTTCACCATGTCGGCTCAAACAAGGTGGACTATGTGCCCTCATCACTTAGATATTATACATAGTCAGTCAATGCACTCTGTTTGCGAGAGACCACTCACCAAAAAAGAGGGTGAAGCGCTGGGACAGCTATGTGTGTATCGCTTATTGGTACGTGATGTGCAATGCTAAGAGTCGATTCAATTTTAAAAGGGGTTTATTTTTAGAATTACGAATGAATCTGGACAAATCGTGTTGGCCCCATTGAATAATTCCCGGCCTAAATGGTCTCCCTGGCAGGTATAAATGGTCTTAGGCTATTAGAACTTTCGTACTTGGTATACTCCCATGGAAACCCCTCCTATATCACCTTCCTGAATCATCTGCATCCCATAACATATTACAACGATTTTCAGTTAGCTGCCCAAAACTGAAATAGCTCAAGGCATTGGGCAACTAATCCTTACCGGGAACCCGATCGTAAAGTACGCAGCTACGACAGGTAAACATGGCTCAATTCGAAAAGCAAATAACAGGCGCTGTACGTTCGGGTGACTGACCTCTGGTTCCAGGAGCGCTCTGATGGAGGGGACTCGGTTGAGGTTGGCATATGCGACTCAGCAGGCAATGGTGAGTCATTCTGGAGCTCTGGCGATGACGCCGGCCATTCCGATGAAGTAGGGGACTCCCCGGCATCGGGGGCTGGCTCGTTGCTGCATACTCCGTCGTCCCCGGCACCGGCCTGCAATGGAACAGAGGCTCGCTCGCTGAAGTCAGTACCCGAGCTGGACGGAGAAGTGCGGGCGCTTGTCTCGGAAGAATGAATCGCTACGCTCGGTAAGCAATCAGGCGTAAACTCAATTCCTGGCCCGGACAATCTGGTGAAAAAATGCCCACAATCAAAACAGGATCTGATGCGAAAGGCGTCAGTGGAGATTGGGGATGTGGCAGCATTTTAAGGACTAACCTGATGAGCAGGTCGGTGAAGCTCTCCGATTCTCCGCCAAACATCATGTATTTGCGCCCTGCCCAGCTTGAATCTTCCAGATGTGACGGCCGGCGAGGTCGGCCAGATTGGGTCGGAGAGAGGAAGACGATGGGTAGGCTGGAGATTCAAATTTGAAATGGGATGGTGGGGGCATCGGATGGGGGGGTCCCGGCAAGGTAAGTCTCCTCGCCGTACGCGGGGCTGACAGGAAGGACGGCGAGGACGAGCCGGACGCCATGTATCCGCCGACGCGCTGTCCTTCGGAGCAGTGTGTATCGCTACATGGCCTAGGCGTATTCGGCCGGAGGTAGGGGTCAACCGCCTGTGCGCGTGGGACCGGTCGCGCGAATCTCCAACAAACTGTTCGGTCTGGATTAGGTGCGGGCGCCATAAGGTCCTGACGTTGTATTTATCGCTCTGTTTTTGCTGTACCTTCGGAGGTCGGTGCACATGAGAACCTTGTACTTGCTATCATGCCTGAACACCCTGAAGAACACGGCCGTGTGCTCCTGCAGGTCCACGGAGGCAAGGACGAGCAGCCCGAACGGGCCGATGCCGCCCCGTACTGACGCATCCTTCTCCTCGCAAAGCTTCTGAGGGTCCAGCAGCTGGTTGGGTCCGAGATTCTCGGCCGCCTCCAGGGACGGGACGTCGAATACTACCTCCAGGTCTGCCTGCGAGCCCGCGACGCCGGTGATCTCGTTCATGCCACCGGCGTTCACCTCCGCTCCGAGCAACCCGACTCGCGTCTTCCTCAGCGACGCGATCTCCTCGATAGGCCACTGCAGGAGCTGCTTCCCGTCGCTGGCCAGCCAGATCTTCCTCGGCGGTGCTAGTGTCATGGCCGTGGCCGGCGGTGCTCTCCGGCTTGCCGTCAGAGAGCCAGCGGAGAGAATGGGACGGGGAGAGGAGAAGGCACAGCTGGACGGCGAAGGTCGCGCATGCGGCGAGACGGAGCGCGGCCATGGCTGGCCAACTGAGGGTAGGCGCTCAGGAGTGACACTCCTCAGCTCTCCGACCTCAATTTTGTGACTAGACTGCAGTTTACAATTTCATCCAATGTCCCTGCCGGCGCATTTACTACTAGCTAGTAGCTGCTGCACAGGGATCAAATCACCTTCTTGATTACGATCAGCTATCCTATCCTGCTCACGCAATCAAGCGTTGCTGTCAAGCAGGTATGGAACTGATAGCCACTACAGTTTGCGTTGTCGCAGATAATAAGCTACAAGTGAGCGGACAATGTTACTGTAAGTGCACACACAACACAAATACAGGTACAGTACTCCGTACTTATCATTGTCAGGAAAAGGCTAGAGAGGAATTTGGAGGAGGGAGAAAAAGGAAATACTAGTACACCACAAAACGAATATAGTTAACGCGCCTTCATTACTCCGCCGTTTGCAGCAAAAGAACAAGCCTCCAGATAGGAAAATGATTTGATTCCCCCGGGGATCGCGTCCTCCCCAACCCCCGCACCCAGCGCGCGACACGTGTCCGGCGGGGCCTACCTTATCGCTTCCTGGCCTTTCCTCCTCACCGCACACGCGCGCGAGAACAGCGTTGCCCAACTCCATGGCAACCTCGCCCGAGTCGCCGTCGATTTTGCGCCCGACGCCGGTGCCCGTCCCCGCGCCCATCGTCGTTGCCTGACGCCGGTGGCCGCCCCCGTCGCTGTCCCCCAACGCCGCCCTGCCCGCACTCCCGGTAGCCCGCGCCGCCCAACGTCGGCTCCGACGGCTGCGACTGGCGGCGGATTCACCGTCCCCTCTCCTCCGGCGGCTGCGACTGGCGGCGGATCCACCGTCCCCTCACCTCCGGCGGCTGCGAGCGCGCCCCACGGGCGGCTCCACCTACCCCTCGCATCCGGCAGCTACGAGGGCCTACCTCTGATTGACCCGACGTCGCCCTCACCGCTGCCTGCTCCGTGCGCGCCGCCGGCCAAGTTCTCCACGGCCGCCGGCCATGTTCCCGCCGGCCGCCCGCCCTAGGGCAGGCCAAGATGGCCACCCTCGGCGCACGCGCTGGAGCGGGGAGGGCCTTGCGCTGGAGGCAGGGACGGGCCGCACGGAGTCCCCCTAGGACCATGATTCTCCTCCGCCGCCCCCAGGACCATGCTGCTCCTCCGGTGGCCCCACAAATCCGTGCTGCTTCTCCGCCGTCGCGCCTACACCCAGCACAAGCACGATGCCAACGACCTGGAGGTGCTACCATGGGCGAGCCAGGTTGCTACCGATGGCGGCGCTCGTTGCTGCTTGATGGCGGGCCCAGTTGCTGCCCACAACGGCTTTCCTTGCTGCCGACGGCTTGTGACATGGATTTTGCTGTCATATATAGATTTTTTTGCTACAACCGTTCTATGGTTTTGCTATGTTAGTATATATATTTTGCTACTAAGTATTTTTCGGTGATGTATTAGGTGAAGTCTATTTTGATACAATAGTAATGACCTCGCCAGAGACCTTGTAAAAAATGTTGTGATACTATTTTTTTTTTGCTATAATTGTTTTGCTGTTTCGCTACTTTAATATAGAAATTTTGCTACGAGGTCTCCGGCGAGGGGTCTCTGGCGAGGTCTTCGTCAATGTTTTCCGATGATATTTGTGTTTTGCTACATTAGCATTTTTCTGCTACAATAGCAACTTTTTTTGCTACGAGGTCTCCGGCGAGCTCTCCGGCGAGGTCTCCGGCGAGCTCAGCCTTTTTATTTGATTTCGTGACTGAACCGTTTTTTGCTACAATGTAGCAAAAGCGGGTTATTTTTTTGCTGCCGGGAGATGTTTTTTTGCTACATTCTGTAAAAGAAGATCTGACCGTCCAAGATGACCGATCCGACGGCTGGCGACCCGGGGGCTGGGAAATCAGATCCCCCGGGGGACGCCCAGCAGTTTCCCTCCAGATACGTCTTCAGCTTCGCTGATGCGACGGCGCGCGTCGATCGGGATCAGGTCCGGGCCCTGCGACTTGTACTTGGTCGCCATGTACCGCGCCTTTCTCTCACATGCCACATGTTTTTGGTTCTGAATTAACCAAACTTGGCTATCTCTTTCTCAGAGGAACGGCCGAAACTTTTATTGACCACTTCAACAAAAATATAAAGAAAAAAATCCAGCACATCTTGGGGGGGGGGGGGGGGGGGAATGGGGTTGCAAGGCACACATGTCTAGCAGCATCTAAAGCAGTCTTTGATCGTGCAAGCTTCACCATTAGCTTCACGCCGTTCGTGGATGAAAGAAACATTCTGGAAGAATCTCCTCCGAGATGAGATATCCTTTACCACCATATAGTGAGGCCACCACTTTGTTTGCTTTGAAGTTCCTTGACTACTGACAGGCAATTTGAAGCAATCAAAATTCTATTAGCATGTAGTAGATCATATGGTAATGATATTGCCTCAGCGCATGCCATAGCTTCCATGGTGGCGTGACCAGATATCCCATTGACCTTGATTGAGGAGCTGCCCATAAACCGCCATTGATCATCCGGGCAGACCACGCTAAGAGCACCAGAACCTTGTGCCTTAGCCACTGCCCCAACAACATTTACCTTTAGTACTCTGGCCGTAGCTAGGACGGGACCACTTTATTGTTATCGCATGTGCAGCGCCCTCTCGGTGTATCCTTCCTCCTACCTGGTAATTCAGCTCATCCCAGTAGCGAGTGATAAAAGCATGGGTTGACAACGACGACTGGAACTCGTCTTCGTGGATCACTTTCCGCCACGCCCACCAGAGAGGGCCCATAAGGTGAGCAAAACCTCAATGAACTTCCCCTCACTCAATGTGTTACTTATGAAAACAACCACAATTTTGGATCATGTGTCTCGTCGGCGAAAAGGGTACTAAACCAAGATAATTCAAATGAGAATAGAGCTTTCTTTCCGAGATGAACATGATTTCCAGAGCGTATGATCAGATCCCGGCCTCGTTAGAGCCCTCACCGAGACTAGTGCGAAATATTGTTCCCATTCAACACTAGCAAGGATACGGTCTAACTTTTTGAAAGTTGGGTTTTCTCTGCGACTCGCCCAAGTATATTGTCTCTCTTAGGTCAAGACTTTCAATAATAGCACTAAAAACAACCAGCCAATGCGCGTTGAAGTTATCGTTATTTTTTCTTCTTTTCGTCTAAGAATATTGAAATCCCCTTCTATCAACATAGGAAGTGCTTTTGATTCACACATTCTAACTAATTCAGCAAGAAAATCGCCTTTATATTCCTCCTGGGCAGCCCCATAAACAGGAACAAAAACCCATCAAACTTGCAACTAACTTGTAGCTTCACAGTGAAATCTCCATTTTCAACTTTTTTTAACTTGCAAAGTATGATTATTAATGCCGACTAAAATACCTCCAGACCTCCCTCGAGGCGGAAGATAGAACCTAGAAAAGTCGAGACCATTTGCTAAATGTTTTTTAAAAAGGAATAGAGAAATTCGATCTTCATGTCTCAGTCAAGGCGATGTAATCTAATTTATGTTTCCGTATTGTCTCTCGAAAGATGTTTAGCTGAGTCAAGGAAACCCTCACTATTCCAAATTAAAACTTTTAAGCTATTCATCATGAGTAAACTTTTCGCACTTTAAATCTTGAACTTCTACGAATAGCAGATACATTAAATTCCATTTTTACGTTGCTTCTTTAGATGAGCAATTGGGATCAGTAGATCCATTTTGATCTTCTAATTCTCTCTCTTTTTTCTCAATCAAATCTTCAGCAAGCATTGAAACTTTTAAGGTTAATAAGTTATTAGGGCCATCATACGTGCTCTATTTGAATTTCCACATTATTTTCAACATAGTTATAGTTTTATCCAATTCAACATCTTTAATAGTTTGTATCGAAGCTAAAACTTGTTTATTTGAATTCCCAAGTGGCACCCTCTGTCAACACCCGGATTTTTAAGTCCAGATGCCTATTATGCCATTCCTCGCAATCCCAGGAATATTGTTTTTGCGAGACATAATAGATTGATATCACAACACATCATTCATTACAACACATAATCGTCTTACAACAAAGGATCACATGATCCAGTCTTAATACATCATAGTGGATCTAGAGATCCTATTACAAAACACATAGCGGAAGCGAAGTAGTAGCGATCGTGGTCCATCTGTTCCACAGGCAACTGTTGACGTCAGGAGTGATCCTAGTTGTCGTAGACGTCCCGCTGTCCATCTTCCTCGTACTGCTGTTCTCCTTCATAGTCTGGCCATTTGAATAGCCAGGGACAAAGCCATGAGTACTTTAAAGTACTCGCAAACTAATACTGATGTAAGCACTATCAACTATAGTAAGGGGGTGCTAAGCTCTAAGTTTATTTGCATAAAGCCAATTTTATTTCATAAGCATTTAGTAAAAAGCCTCTTCATTTGCTAACTAACTCAAGTGGGAACATTAGTGTCATTCCCACAACTCGTTGTGATTCAAGTCAAAGTCACCATTTCAAGTTCAAATCACAAGTCACCCTTCACATGTCACATTTTTGAAAATGGTCCGATGACGGAACAAGTATGGCCTTTCCAATCGTCCGTAACCGTGGACACGGCTATTCGAATAGTTCTACACTCTGCAGAGGTCGTACACTTGTGCCACAATATTTGCAATAATCCGTCGGGGTTAATCGGCCCTGATTTATCATACTCCGTATGCGGACTACCAACCATAACCTTTCACTTATATACTCTAGTACAGGCACCTCTCCCCATGAGCTTGGCCTCCCGGTGAAAACCAACTCGTTAACCCGGGAACCGCACAGGGCTTGGGCCGGACAATTCACCTCATTCACGTCATATCACATCATTTCTTTTGTAGAGGCAGCCCTCGGCATAACCCCGATGACGCTTGTTTAGAGGGAACCCATACTAAAGCACATAAATTTCTAGTTAAGCCCTTACCCATTTCGGGTATTGTGGGGGTACTTGCAAAATTGGAATGGTATCGCATCCGAACCCAACCATCAGTTTTTGTAAAGTTCACCATGTCATTCACAAGTCACATTCACCTTCAAAATCTTTCAATAGAATGACTCATCATTCCAAGGTTTTCAAAGTCATTTCATTTCACAAGTTCCCATCTAGAGTAGTCAATTTTATTTGTTAGCACTAGCAACTAATCATGAGGGGTGCTATCTAGCTTTCATTGCTCTAGGCTAAATTTGATACTCTTGTAGTATTCTATCTCTAGACCAAAGTTAACTATAAAAGCAAGTTATAATAATCAAAGTAAAAGCTTGTAAGAATAAAACTTGGGATGGGATCATGAAGCCTAAAGTAAATTGGTGAGTGTGCCTTGCTCTAGTAGAGCTTTGCACTTTGCAAGAATATTAGCTTGCAAGAGTATAGCTTGCCTTGGTTGGCGTATTGGTCAAAGTAGTCTTCCTCTCCTTGGAAGTAGACCTCCTCCTCCTCCTGGTACTCCTCGGTACTAGCGTCTAAAATACGAATACGAGGTACACAATCATCACACCAAACTATTTTATAAGCTAAGCACAAACATGGTTCACACACTTAAACTAGCATCACATATTACTATTAAGTTGGTGGATGTGTTTTCTTATTAATTAAGAAAAATAATTTCCTCTCATACTAACTTAGGTGTTATTTTCAATTACTTAGAGAAATAATTTCCTCTCATTATCTTCTTAAGATTTAATTTCTCTCATGAATAATATGTGACCTAGGTTGACCAAAGTCAACCTCTTCACACTTATCATTTGAGAAAAGTGATTTAAATGAGATTCATCATCTCATGTGTTTTAAATAACCTTTGCAATTTAAATACTATGTTGATTTAAATTCTACAAGTGAGCAAGTATGAGCCTAAGCATTTAAAGGTCAACACATTACTTCATATCACTTGAGAAAGGATTTAAATGAGGTGCTACACCTCATAGATTTAAATTCTAAAATTTGGATATAGTTTAAATGGGCTAGTATTGACTACATAGCCAATATTTTGCTTCTAGCCCATGATCATATACAGAACATATATCATATTTTTACATAATAAATTATAGTTTGTTAAATGTGAATTATTGCAATTGGATTCACTTCAAAATTCAAATTGGTTGATTTTTAAGATTTATTTGAATACTGAAAAGTCTCTGTTTTGTTATTTTTGCTATTCAAAATCTACACCACATATGAGGTTGAATCCAGTGAGGTTAGCTAGATAATTTCATAAGCTTTCTATAGCATTTTGAATCACCAGATTTGGATTTGTAGATTTAAAGCTATTCAATTTCTAGCACTGCATCAGTATGCGAAAAGAAAGGAAAAAAGATAAAACGGAAATTCAATTCAAACTGAGGGCGGGAAGAAGTTGGGCCGGCCCAGCTGCTGCCCGGGCCTGGCGTGCATGGCACATGCACGTCGGGTTCCGCGGGACGCGCGGATCGTCTTCCTCCCGACGCTGCTAACTTGCGGGGGCTCTAACTTTTACCTCGGAGCTCGGATTGAGGTGTGGTTTGTTGCGTTGGAAAGATATTTCCAAGGGCTACAACTTTGCTGTAGGTGTCGGGGGCTATGGTGATGAAATTCTGGGCGGTTTTGAGGGATGCCGCCGGTGAGCTTGTTGACGCCGGTGAGCTGCGAGGAGGGCGAGAGGGAGGCGCTAGGGGGAAGAAGGGGATGCTGCTGGGTTGTGTGGTGATGTCCAGGTCGAGGGGCGGGGTTTATATAGGCTCCAGGGGAGGGAGGCGCGGCATGGCCGGCATGGTGGCCATGTCGTCGACGGCGTGGCTACAGGGCGTTCTGGGCCGAACGGTCATGTCTAGGAGGTGCGTGGGAGTGAGGGGAAGCTAGTGGCGCAGTGGGACGCGACGGGATGCAGTGTGCACGAAGAGAGACATGGGTGGCCACGAGTTGGTGACCATGGGCATGGCATGAGTGTTGTGGTCATCCCCTTGCTTGTCTGGTCTCATGGTCATGTCTAGCAGGTTTCTAGGGTCCAGGGGACTGTAGGTAACATGGTGCTGCAGGGCGGAAGTGACCAGAGAGAGGGGTGGCATGGTGGTGTCATGCCATGGTCGGCATGGAAGCTTTTGGTCAAAGGTGAGCGAGCTCCAGTGTTTGCAGGTGATGGAAATGGTGCAGGAGGGTGAGGTGATGCTCCAGGGCTGCAGGGGTGGCCAGGGTTGGACTTGGTCCAAGCAAAAATCCAGCATGGGCATCATTTTCAGTTCTGCCCACAAGGTGTTTGTAAAAATGGCCGCAAGAGAAAAGTTTTCAAAATTTGGAAATTCCTTTGGTGGATCTCATTCATATAATCATAGAGGTAGAATGGTGGTGGTGGTGGTCAATTTGGTGTTGTTTTGCAAAGTTTCAAAAAGTGGGTGAATCTTCTCTTTAGTTCAAAGTCTCATCTTGTCTCTTCTATTCTGGTCAACCTGGTCAAAGCTAGCATGTGTGGTCAACATGAAAGTGGTTCACCTTGACAAGGTCTTGGATGACATGGCAATAGTTGACCAAGTTTGGTTTGAAGAAAAGTAAAAACCAGGGGGTAAAGTAGTGAAGAAAATATTTTGGTGACATATGACCATTATCCTATGTGTGAAGATTTTGAGTTTTCCTTTGGTTTGATTCTGGTTTCATTGATGCAATTGTGTTAGTTTATCATATTTAGGTATTCTACAAGCAAGAGAGCAAGCAATTATGGCCTAGAGTGAAGATTTGTAATTTGGCATAATGTGTATGTGAGTGAAATTGGGATTTTCTCCCTATTTAATTTCTCTCCATTTAATTTGACTTTTGTTGACTCTAATGTGATTATTATTAGTTTAGAAACATTTTAAAACCATTGAAACCATTTCAAATGGTCTTGTTCAAAGATTTGCAAAAATGGCCATAACACATAAGAGGTGACATGTCAAATTTTCTTATTCTTGTTAATTGTTCCTCTTGCTTCACTTGGGCATGGGTTAGGGTCAATTTAGTATTATATTAGGTTGAGAGATGGTTTCACACCATTTGGTCAAGGTTTAAAGTGCATAGGTCAAGAATTGGGGAAATGGCTATGTGCCACATATGCCTCTATGCATATGTTGTATTTGATTTTTGATTTGTCTTGGCTTGACCCAATTGATGTTGTTGAGTGTTGAAATGGTATATAGGAGTGATCCAACCATTCACCACCAGTACTAGGGTCAATATTCTTTATTTCCCAAATTGCTATTTTATTCTCATATGCCTCTATGGCATTTTTAGTTTCTTTTTATTTTCTTTGGAAACCACTTGGATTTGGTTTGATAGGTACTAGGTAAGGTTTATGAAGGTTTTCCAATCCTCTATATAAAGTGGAAAGGTCTAGGGTAAAGTTTTATAAAAATAGCCATAGGCACATATGCCCTTTTTCTTATTTAAATTCTTTTTATTTTATTTTAACTTGGATGGAAAAAGGGGGGATTTGAGGTTTAGGGTTTAAGAGTATTTCAAAAACTAATTAAACAAGCAATCATGGCAATAGCACAAGGATTAAACAAGATCTCTATGTATCAACTTGATTTAATAAAAGTTTTTGTTAGTTCCAAAATTTGGAACTAGGGAAATTCATTTTGTTTGTTTTGAAATTTTTGGGATGTTACAAACCCTTCCCCTTAAACAAATCTCGTCCCGAGATTTTAAGAAAAGTTAGGTTCCTAAGAGAGATTGGGCAATTGGATTAACAGGAAAACATACTTGGCATGGCCTGAGGTGCTTCCTGTGCTTCTGCTGCATTCATGTGGTAGAGGCGGCCGTTGCGGTTGTTCTGGTTCCTTTTAACTGCGAAGCGGCGCTGTTGCTGAGCAGGTGTAGCGGTGTTGGCGGCAATCTTGGCAAGCTTCTTTGGGCACTCATTGGAGTAGTGACCCACAACTCCACATTCATAGCAGTTGACGGTGGACTTGTCTTTGGGGTTGGCGGGAACAGCGTTACTCCCAGTCACGGGGGCGGTATTGGGGTGGTTGTTGTTGCCATTGGGGTGGTTGTTGTTGTTGTTGTTGTGGTTGTTGCTGTTGTTGCGGTTGTTGTTGGTGTTGTGGTTGTTGTTGTTGTTGTTGCTTGGGCGGTAAATCTGAGCTGGGGGCTTGTTGTATCTTGAGGCAAATCCTCCAGGGGAATTGTTGCGGTACTTCTGGGCGTTGTTGGGTCCATTCTGGTTCATCATCCTTCTCTTGCGGTTCTCGTTGGCTTGATTCAGCTTCCCTTTCATCTGTATCGCTGAGTCCACTAGGGCTTCGAGGTCAGCGAACGGAATGTTCACTAACACAGTTTGCATCTCGTCATGCGATCCGTTCGAAATCTTTCCTTCCTCTTCTCATTGGTGTCTCGTCTCATCCGGGCGTACCTTGACAGTGTAAGAAACCTGTCGCGGTATTCCACCATGGACATCCTTCCTTGTTTGAGTTCGCGGAACTCGTCTCTCATCTTCTTGATTAGTCCTTGGGGCACATGATATTTGCTGAACTTGAGTTTGAAGTCTTCCCAGGTCATCATTTGTCCCGCATTCATTGCGCGGGCACTTGTCCACCAGGCTCTAGCAGGTCCTGACAGATAGTGGGTGGCAAACAGTACTTTCTCTGCGGCTTCTACTCCCGCAACTTCTAGGTTGTTCTCCATTGTTTGGAGCCAGTCATCTGCGTCAAGTGGTTCCTCGGTTTTGCTGAACATCGGAGGGTTGGTGTTCTGAAAGTTCTTCAGCTTTGATCCCGGGTGATCATGGTTTCCGTGGCCTTGATTGTTTTGAGCTATCTGTTGCAGTGCCGCTATGTTGGCTTGTCGTTCAGCTCTCGCGGCTTCGCGATCTTCCATCATCATCTGGATCATCTGCATCATTGCGTCTTGGGTGGCGCTGCGGGTTGGTGGGGCCATCTGATTATTGGAGTAAATGATAAGATAAGAGGGAAACTTCTATGGTTTGTTTGAGTTAAAGTTCACAAAGTTTCAAAACTAGAGTAGTGTTGAGGGGGTAAAATCCAACAACACTTTTCCATTCATACCAAGCACCACACATTACAAATCTAACACACCGTTGGTTTTAAGAACCATTCATTCGCTCTACGATACAAGGGATCCTGATACAACTCACACCTACTCAAGTGCTTTAATGATACTACTCTTTAGGGGGGAATTCTTCGTCTTCACGGTTATGGTGCTTGGCGAAGGGCGAGGGCGTTGTCCAAATCTCTGCGGGTTTTGTACAGCCTGAAGTCCTGGTGTGCTACATAGTGGTTCATCTCCGTGTGTGGTGGTATGGTCATCGATCTTCCCATGGAGTCATGTCTTGGGTAGTAGATGAAACGAGTGTTCCAGATCTTGTTCTCATTTTGTCCGCACAGACGGGCGATTGCTTCTTGCATAGCTTTGACTAGTCCTTCCTTCCAGGTGTTTCCCGTTACAGAAAACCATATGGTTTCCCATAGTGGGGCTCCGAGCTTTCTTCCTAGATCAGCAGAAACTTCCCACCGGGGTGATCCTCCCAACTGATTCTTGAAGGATGTTCCGAAGAACTCGGGGTACGGGTGTCCTAGATATTCCACTAGTTGCTTCAATTCCTTTTCGAATCTCACTTCTCCTCCGTGACCAAGCTGATAGCACTCCCATTGGTATTCCATCTGTGAGCAATTTAAGACGAGTAAGTTAGAGAAGTGATCAAGTGTGCCAAATTTTATGTAGGCTTACAAGGAAAAGTAGAGTATGGATCTCTTATTTTGGAAAAGATCTCAAGGATAAGAGTGAGAATAAGTTTTCATAAATATTCACTTCATTGATTTTGAAACTAAGTTTTTCAGACGTCCATTCTAACTAGGGTCTCCTAAGGTCAACAATGGCTCTGATACCAACTTGTCAACACCCGGATTTTTAAGTCCAGATGCCTATTATGCCATTCCTCGCAATCCCAGGAATATTGTTTTTTGCGAGACATAATAGATTGATATCACAACACATCATTCATTACAACACATAATCGTCTTACAACAAAGGATCACATGATCCAGTCTTAATACATCATAGTGGATCTAGAGATCCTATTACAAAACACATAGCGGAAGCGAAGTAGTAGCGATCGTGGTCCATCTGTTCCACGAGCAACCGTTGACGTCGGGAGTGATCCTAGTTGTCGTAGACGTCCCGCTGTCCATCTTCCTCGTCATCGCTGTTCTCCTTCATAGTCCGGCCATTTGAATAGCCGGGGACAAAGCCATGAGTACTTTAAAGTACTCGCAAACTAATACTCGATGTAAGCACTATCAACTATAGTAAGGGGGTGCTAAGCTCTAAGTTTATTTGCATAAAGCTAATTTTATTTCATAAGCATTTAGTAAAAAGCCTCTTCATTTGCTAACTAACTCAAGTGGGAACATTAGTGTCATTCCCACAACTCGTTGTGATTCAAGTCAAAGTCACCATTTCAAGTTCAAATCACAAGTCACCCTTCACATGTCACATTTTTGAAAATGGTCCGATGACGGAACAGTATGGCCTTTCCAATCGTCCGTAACCGTGGACACGGCTATTCGAATAGTTCTACACTCGCAGAGGTCGTACACTTGTGCCACAATATTTGCAATAATCCGTCGGGGTTAATCGGCCCCGATTTATCATACTCCGTATGCGGACTACCAACCATAACCTTTCACTTATATACTCTAGTACAGGCACCTCTCCCCATGAGCTTGGCCTCCCGGTGAAAACCAACTCTGTTAACCCGGGAACCGCACGAGGCTTGGGCCGGACAATTCACCTCATTCACGTCATATCACATCATTTCTTTTGTAGAGGCAGCCCTCGGCATAACCCCGATGACGCTTGTTTAGAGGGAACCCATACTAAAGCACATAAATTTCTAGTTAAGCCCTTACCCATGTCGGGTATTGTGGGGGTACTTGCAAAATTGGAATGGTATCGCATCCGAACCCAACCATCAGTTTTTGTAAAGTTCACCATGTCATTCACAAGTCACATTCACCTTCAAAATCTTTCAATAGAATGACTCATCATTCCAAGGTTTTCAAAGTCATTTCATTTCACAAGTTCCCATCTAGAGTAGTCAATTTTATTTGTTAGCACTAGCAACTAATCATGAGGGGTGCTATCTAGCTTTCATTGCTCTAGGCTAAATTTGATACTCTTGTAGTATTCTATCTCTAGACCAAAGTTAACTATAAAAGCAAGTTATAATAATCAAAGTAAAAGCTTGTAAGAATAAAACTTGGGATGGGATCATGAAGCCTAAAGTAAATTGGTGAGTGTGCCTTGCTCTAGTAGAGCTTTGCACTTTGCAAGAATATTAGCTTGCAAGAGTATAGCTTGCCTTGGTTGGCGTATTGGTCAAAGTAGTCTTCCTCTCCTTGGAAGTAGACCTCCTCCTCCTCCTGGTACTCCTCGGTACTAGCGTCTAAAATACGAATACGAGGTACACAATCATCACACCAAACTATTTTATAAGCTAAGCACAAACATGGTTCACACACTTAAACTAGCATCACATATTACTATTAAGTTGGTGGATGTGTTTTCTTATTAATTAAGAAAAATAATTTCCTCTCATACTAACTTAGGTGTTATTTTCAATTACTTAGAGAAATAATTTCCTCTCATTATCTTCTTAAGATTTAATTTCTCTCATGAATAATATGTGACCTAGGTTGACCAAAGTCAACCTCTTCACACTTATCATTTGAGAAAAGTGATTTAAATGAGATTCATCATCTCATGTGTTTTAAATAACCTTTGCAATTTAAATACTATGTTGATTTAAATTCTACAAGTGAGCAAGTATGAGCCTAAGCATTTAAAGGTCAACACATTACTTCATATCACTTGAGAAAGGATTTAAATGAGGTGCTACACCTCATAGATTTAAATTCTAAAATTTGGATATAGTTTAAATGGGCTAGTATTGACTACATAGCCAATATTTTGCTTCTAGCCCATGATCATATACAGAACATATATCATATTTTTACATAATAAATTATAGTTTGTTAAATGTGAATTATTGCAATTGGATTCACTTCAAAATTCAAATTGGTTGATTTTTAAGATTTATTTGAATACTGAAAAGTCTCTGTTTTGTTATTTTTGCTATTCAAAATCTACACTACATATGAGGTTGAATCCAGTGAGGTTAGCTAGATAATTTCATAAGCTTTCTATAGCATTTTGAATCACCAGATTTGGATTTGTAGATTTAAAGCTATTCAATTTCTAGCACTGCATCAGTATGCAAAAAGAAAGGAAAAAGATAAAACGGAAATTCAATTCAAACTGAGGGCGGGAAGAAGTTGGGCCGGCCCAGCTGCTGCCCGGGCCTGGCGTGCATGGCACATGCACGTCGGGTTCCGCGGGACGCGCGGATCGTCTTCCTCCCGACGCTGCTAACTTGCGGGGGTTCTAACTTTTACCTCGGAGCTCGGATTGAGGCGTGGTTTGTTGCGTTGGAAAGATATTTCCAAGGGCTACAACTTTGCTGTAGGTGTCGGGGGCTATGGTGATGAAATTCTGGGCGGTTTTGAGGGATGCCGCCGGTGAGCTTGTTGACGCCGGTGAGCTGCGAGGAGGGCGAGAGGGAGGCGCTAGGGGGAAGAAGGGGATGCTGCTGGGTTGTGTGGTGATGTCCAGGTCGAGGGGCGGGGTTTATATAGGCTCCAGGGGAGGGAGGCGCGGCATGGCCGGCATGGTGGCCATGTCGTCGACGGCGTGGCTACAGGGCGTTCTGGGCCGAACGGTCATGTCTAGGAGGTGCGTGGGAGTGAGGGGAAGCTAGTGGCGCAGTGGGACGCGACGGGATGCAGTGTGCACGAAGAGAGACATGGGTGGCCACGAGTTGGTGACCATGGGCATGGCATGAGTGTTGTGGTCATCCCCTTGCTTGTCTGGTCTCATGGTCATGTCTAGCAGGTTTCTAGGGTCCAGGGGACTGTAGGTGACATGGTGCTGCAGGGCGGAAGTGACCAGAGAGAGGGGTGGCATGGTGGTGTCATGCCATGGTCGGCATGGAAGCTTTTGGTCAAAGGTGAGCGAGCTCCAGTGTTTGCAGGTGATGGAAATGGTGCAGGAGGGTGAGGTGATGCTCCAGGGCTGCAGGGGTGGCCAGGGTTGGACTTGGTCCAAGCAAAAATCCAGCATGGGCATCATTTTCAGTTCTGCCCACAAGGTGTTTGTAAAAATGGCCGCAAGAGAAAAGTTTTCAAAATTTGGAAATTCCTTTGGTGGATCTCATTCATATAATCATAGAGGTAGAATGGTGGTGGTGGTGGTCAATTTGGTGTTGTTTTGCAAAGTTTCAAAAAGTGGGTGAATCTTCTCTTTAGTTCAAAGTCTCCTCTTGTCTCTTCTATTCTGGTCAACCTGGTCAAAACTAGCATGTGTGGTCAACATGAAAGTGGTTCACCTTGACAAGGTCTTGGATGACATGGCAATAGTTGACCAAGTTTGGTTTGAAGAAAAGTAAAAACCAGGGGGTAAAGTAGTGAAGAAAATATTTTGGTGACATATGACCATTATCCTATGTGTGAAGATTTTGAGTTTTCCTTTGGTTTGATTCTGGTTTCATTGATGCAATTGTGTTAGTTTATCATATTTAGGTATTCTACAAGCAAGAGAGCAAGCAATTATGGCCTAGAGTGAAGATTTGTAATTTGGCATAATGTGTATGTGAGTGAAATTGGGATTTTCTCCCTATTTAATTTCTCTCCATTTAATTTGACTTTTGTTGACTCTAATGTGATTCTTATTAGTTTAGAAACATTTTAAAACCATTGAAACCATTTCAAATGGTCTTGTTCAAAGATTTGCAAAAATGGCCATAACACATAAGAGGTGACATGTCAAATTTTCTTATTCTTGTTAATTGTTCCTCTTGCTTCACTTGGGCATGGGTTAGGGTCAATTTAGTATTATATTAGGTTGAGAGATGGTTTCACACCATTTGGTCAAGGTTTAAAGTGCATAGGTCAAGAATTGGGGAAATGGCTATGTGCCACATATGCCTCTATGCATATGTTGTATTTGATTTTTGATTTGTCTTGGCTTGACCCAATTGATGTTGTTGAGTGTTGAAATGGTATATAGGAGTGATCCAACCATTCACCACCAGTACTAGGGTCAATATTCTTTATTTCCCAAATTGCTATTTTATTCTCATATGCCTCTATGGCATTTTTTATTTCTTTTTATTTTCTTTGGAAACCACTTGGATTTGGTTTGATAGGTACTAGGTAAGGTTTATGAAGGTTTTCCAATCCTCTATATAAAGTGGAAAGGTCTAGGGTAAAGTTTTATAAAAATAGCCATAGACACATATGCCCTTTTTCTTATTTAAATTCTTTTTATTTTATTTTAACTTGGATGGAAAAAAGGGGGGATTTGAGGTTTAGGGTTTAAGAGTATTTCAAAAACTAATTAAACAAGCAATCATGGCAATAGCACAAGGATTAAACAAGATCTCTATGTATCAACTTGATTTAATAAAAGTTTTTGTTAGTTCCAAAATTTGGAACTAGGGAAATTCATTTTGTTTGTTTTGAAATTTTTGGGATGTTACACCCTCAACCAACTAGCTCTAAAAATAATATCCTCATCGGATAACGATAGAAAAGAATGTCGAGATTTAGCCGAGATCATGTTCATTTTGTGCTTTTGGCGGCCTGTTGCTGAAGGAGATGGAGACTAAGCGACAGACCTTTTGACGAGTGTTACAAAACCGCGTAATAAAAGTAGACCAAACAAAAAAATAAGAACACATATTTTTATGTGGAAAATCCAAACGGGAAAAGGCACGAAACGCACAGCGGTGCTCTCACTATAATCGAAGGAGTATTACAATACACGAGAGGACAAACTCTCTATGTGCTATCAATATGGTATGTTTCTCTCTCATCTATGCTATGACTACCTGAAACTATATATAGAGGCAAATAACTTTTTTTTTTTTGCGGACACAAAATAGAGTTATATATGTGCTACGTCTAGCACGATATTGACCCGAAATATTCATAGTACAACAGATAAATAGATTTCGGGTCATGTTAATATTAACAACGAGCATGCAGGCAGGGTGATGATTATTTGTGACGATCGAATTAACGGAAGGATCGTCAGGCCGGCGTTTCACTCGAGTGCATCGGTCGGTCATTCGGTGCGCGTTGGCCGGTCGTTCAGGCTTGCACGCCTCACCCCGCATTGCGCGCACGGATGATCACAGCAGATCGATCTTGCGATGGTGGACACGCAAAGCGCGCGTACATGAGGTCTGCGCTGCTCCATCTCGATCTGGAGTTCTGTAACTCTCGCGCGCGCGCTCTCTCTCTCTCTGCTAGCTAGTTGTCATGTCATGTCTATCCCTGTACAGACACTAATTAACGTTTCCGTGGAACACTAGAACGTGCACAACTGCCGTAAGCCCATACAATGATACAAATACCGATCTGGACTCAGCATGCAAATTAATTCTCCGTCAAAAGAAACGATCGAGCAACTGGGCAACAACCACCTTAATTTATCCACATATTGTTTGGGACGAGCAGAGACCCGTCCGATCACGAGCGTTCCAATCAGGGTGAGTTTTCAAGCTGGTTGTGGAGCAGTTGGAATTGTTTTGTTTGGGTCTGATTGGTGTGCAAGCACGGATCTGCGAGTAGGTAAATCCCAATGAATATACAAAAAATAAATAAATGAATTAGTGCTAGGAGGAACTAGACACTAAATGATATAGTAGAAGCGGGACCTCGGTGTGAGAATTCCAGAAATTCGTTCCTGGCAGGATTTGAACTCTGGTCATTGGGGTGCGCCGCTGCGACCCCAACCACGCTGGGCTATGCCCACGTCCTCATGAATATTCTCTCTTTGAATTGCCGTCCGGGGTGGGGCAATCTGAGGCAGTTCAAGAAGTAAGCAACTTGATTCAGCTGCATAGGCCTTCCTTGGTCTTTTCTCTCAGAGACGAAGATGTCAAAGGAAAAGTCACACAATCTCAGGTGGAGGTTTGGATTTGAAAATGCGTTTGGAGTTAAGAGTGAGGGTTTGAGTAGGGGATTGGTGTTGTTCTGGAATAATTCCTCTACTGTGAGCCTAAAATCTTACAGTAGGTCGCACATAGATGTGATGGTCAGAGACTTGTTCCGGGGGTTCCTGGCTGAGATTACGAACAAAATTACCAGGTGTGCCCTTCCGATTCTCATGGGGGGTGACTTTAACCTTATCAGAGCAGCCGAAGATAAGAACAATGATAATCTGAACTGGAAGCTTATCGACCTTTTCAACAATAGTATTGCGTCATGGGCCCTTTAGGGAAATCCCGCGCACGAGAGCGCGTTTTACCTGGTCTAATCATCAGCTCAACCCAGTCCGTTCCGCCCTGGATCGTGTGTTTGTGTCCGCATCCTTCGAAGCCATTTTCCATTGTGTTCGTTTTCCGCTGAGACCAGTCTTGGTTCTGATCATACGCCGCTTGTTTTTGACACGGGGGAGGGCTTCCCTGTACGTTTCAACCGATTCTTCTTCGAGACTAGCTGGTTCGAGCGCCCAGACTTTGTCCCGCTGGTTCAGCTAACCTGGGAGAGGTTGTTGACCAAGGTGGGTGGCCGCGACATCATCGACTGGTGGTCCTTCATGTCTGCAGGATTAAGACAATACTTGAGGGGCTGGAACCAGAATCTTGGTAGGGACACCAAGGCCACGAAAAACGCTTTGCTGACCCAGATCGCCCAACTTGATGTGCTAGCAGACGCATCAGGCCTCGATGAGGACGCTTGGGCCTCAAGATATCACTTGGAAGAGCAGCTTCTGCACATTTACAGAGTGGAAGAGGAACACTGGCGGCAGCACGGCAGAGTCAGGTGGGCTCTACAGGGCGATGCAAACACAACATATTTTCACGCTGTCGCCAATGGGAGGAGAAGGAAATGTAATATTTCGGTGCTCATCACGGACAATGGAACAATCACGGACCCTAAGCTCATCCAACAACACGTTTATGAGTTCTATAGGAACCTGCTTGGTTCTTCAACCCCAAGGGTGTGTGGGTTGGCGTCATCTACCTGGGAAAGGGATGCTCGGGTCTCAGAAGAGGAGAATGTGGGCCTGGCGTACACCTTCTCTGAATCTGAACTCGAGGCCATTGTTAAGGAGATGAAGACAGACACCGCCCCGGGCTAACACGTATTCCCTGTTGCTTTCTTCAAGAACTTCTGGCCTCAGGTCAAATATGGTATGCTGCACATCCTTAATGACTTTGTGCTGGGGCGCATCGACATTGCTAGGCTCAACTTTGGAATCCTGTCCCTTATTCCGAAAGTTCCTGGAGCAGATCAAATCACGCAGTATAGACTGATTGCCTTGATCAACATAGTTTTCAAAATCATCTCCAAAGCTTACGCCTCCAAGTTGGATCCTATAGCTAATAGAATTTTATCCCCCAATCAAATTGCGTTTATCAAGGGTAGAAACATCCTCGACGGCCCGCTGGCTCTTATGGAAATTATACACGACATACGGAAGAGAAAGCACAACGGGGTGCTCCTCAAGCTTGACTTCGAGAAGGACTATGACAGGGTGAACTGGGATTTCCTGGGGGAAGTCCTACGTTGCAAAGGTTTTGACGAAGGCTACATCCATAGGATTTTACAACTTGTCTCAGGGAGACAAACCGCTATTTCTATCAATGGTGAAGTGGGGCCGTTTTTCGAAATAAGAGAGGGGTTCGACAGGGAGACCCCCTCTCCCCACTTCTCTTCAACTTCATAGGTGAGGCTCTGTCTGGAAATCTTTCTACTGCCAAGGCTGGACACATCCGTGGGCTAGTCCCACACCTTCTGCCTGGGGGTATCACTCACCTCCAGTACGCCGTTGACACGCTCATCCTCATCCAGGGATCGGACGAGGATATTACGAACCTTAAATTCCTCGTCGTGTGCTTTGAAGATATGTCTGGGCTCAAGATCAATTATCACAAGAGCGAGGTGTTCGTGCTTGGACAGCGGTACAGCGAGCGAACCACCATTGCTAACAAGCTAAACTGCAAGCTCGGTTCCTTCCCTTTCACATACCTTGGGCTGCCAATATCTGACAGAAAATTAACCCTCGAACAGTAGCTATTTTTGGTGTGAAAACTCTCCAATAAGATTGAACCATGGCTAGGAAGATTGATGTCCTCAGGGGGACAACTCATTCTTTCTAATGCGTGCTTAGACAACCTGCCAATGTTTGTGATGGGTTTGTTCCTCCTCCATGATGGGATTCATGCGAGGTTCGACTCTCATCGATCCAAGTTCTTCTGGGAAGGGGCGGGACCAAAGAGAAAGTATCACCTCGTTAACTGGCCAACTGTTTGTAGACCCAGAGGGTTGGGGTTGCTCAATACCAAGAAGATGAATCTTGCGCTGCTTTTGAAATGGATTTGGAGGCTCTACCAAGATGAGGACACGATCTGGGCCCGTATCATTCGTGCTAAGTTTGTCGACGCCTCGGACCTTTTTTTGGGATCAGGCCAAGGAGGATCCCCATTTTGGAAAAGTCTGCATAAAATCAAGCATCTCTTCAAAGTTGGCGCAAAGCACGAGGTGCACAACGGCGCTAGAACCAACTTCTGGATGGACTGGTGGTGTGGGAGGGGTCCCCTCATGGAGTCCTTCCCTCTGTTGTTTGCCATTTGCGACAACCAAGCTATCTCGGTTGCTGAAGCGCTCCACCAAAACTCCCGGCAAGTCCACTTCCGCCGCTCGCTTGACCAGGAGGGCCTGCGGCAGTGGGGTGCGCTCCAAGGATTGATGTCTGATGTGCTTCTCAGATCTGGGCAAGACAAGGTCACCTAGCACCTGGAGCAAACAGGTGCTTACTCGGTGAAGTCCATGTACACCAAACTCTCTTAGGGCACGACGGTAGCCCACTTTAAGGACATGTGGAAAGCCAGGGTACCGCTAAAAATCAAAATCTTCTCCTGGCAGCTAGCGCTTGATAAGTTGCCTTCCGGGCAGCAGATCCTCACTAGACACGGTCCGTCCAATGGCCTTTGTGCTCTGTGTGGTGCCCCGGAGGATGCCAGCCACATTTTCTTTGCCTGCTCCTTGGCGGCGTTCGCTTGGTCGGTCACGCGCCAGCTGCTCGGGTGCAACTGGTGCCCCGCCAACTTCGCCCAATTCCATGCCATTCTTTCTAGCTTCTCGGGGTATTCTAGAAGGCTGTTGTGGGTCTTGTTTCTAGCTCAGTCTTGGGCGCTGTGAAACGCGCGTAATAAACTTGCTATTGAAAAGAAAACTATTGCTAACTCAGGTGATATTATTTACAAAATCATCATTTTTTTGCAACCGTGGACCCTAAAATTCAAGTCAAGAGAAAAGCAGGGCATAAGCTAGATGGCACGCGAGCTAAGGGAGTTGTACGTGCAGCTCAAGCCGGCAACGTCATGACGAAGTAGCTCGTGCCTCGGTGCGGGACCTTGGGGACGGCCAAGACGTCATGGAAGCCTTGTTCTTCTGCTTCGAAGTGTTTTACCTTGTCTTGCTGAAACTTGAAACTGTCTATCTTTACTAGCGTTAGGAGAAGTTGTAATGCTCAGCAGTGTGTATCTTAACTTGATACCATGGTGACTTTATTAATTTAAAGTCGGGCAAAGTCTTTGCCTGTTATCTAAAAAAAGATGATCTTACAGGTATAGGACAATGGAGGTTCACTAGCTTTTACGGCAACTCGGTGAGAGCACGGAGAAAAAGAAGTTGGGAGTTGCTCAAGTATATGCAGAAAGAATTTGATAATCCTTGGCTTTGTGCAGGGGACTTCAACGAAATTTTGTGCTCAACAGAACAAATGGGAGGTAATGATCGTCAAGAGTGGATAATGGAGGGCTTCAGAGATGCAGTAGATGAGTGCAGATTTAGTGTAATCCTATGCGGTGGATCTTTATTGTATGATATTGAGATATGAGATTGGAATCTATTATGTGTAAGATGTATTGATAGATGCATATATATTATGTACCCCGTTCTTAAGTACTTGTTCTGATTTAACTTGTATGCAAGAACATGTGTGGGGAGAAGTGTGTATTACATGCAGTAGCATGGTGGTAGTGATTAAATAGTGACAGCAAATTCAAGATCTATTATGGTATTTACCTTTATTTTGTTGCATCGCTAGGGATAAGGTGAATACATGTGCTATAATTATCATCTGACAGTGTGATAATCTTGTTTGTTCAAGGAAGCATATTTGATATTCAAACATTATGTCAAATTACTTAAAGCTATGCTCTGTTGATTCTTAATTCAACATTGCTTGGGGTTTTCCCTTTCTTGAGGAGTATAAGAGAGATGTGTTGCATCATCTCTATGTTAGTACGTAATGCCCATATGAATGCTTATCAAACACATGTTGAAGTTCCACCAATATTATGTCATTGATGAATTTTTTATGTCCACTACAATTTAAAAGAGAGTAGACAAAGTGAACCCATGAACCCCCGTCCATTTAAATCATTAGAAACACCTTTCCAACACTATTACCATATCTTTTATTTTCAGTTATTATTTAATCCGAAATATCAAAAATACTTTATTTACCTACACACATATAAAACCGAAAAATCATTATCCCTTTACCGTTCTTATTTAGTTTGCTTAATTTGTTTACTTTACTTTATTTTACCTTGAGTTTTACTTGTATTTCCTATTAGTAATACGAAACCTTGTGCTTGACAACCACATGGTGGAGTTGGGGACACAAGACAAGAACTTTATTTTGCAGGTTACTAGAAGAGAAGAGGAAGAATTCAGCTTCTAAGCCAATTTTCTGATAGTTCGATATCAACCCTCGAGTCACCTTTGTGGGGAAAAGATGCTTGCTACAACACTCTTCACTTGGAGTCCCAACGATTTGGTACACACCGAGTTGTTGCCATCAGACGTAAATGTGGAATGGTTTCAGTTCAAGGACCTTGAATCTATTTTTCAATGCAGCAAATGCCCTCTCAATGGTGAGTCTGAGGCTATAGTATTTGACATTGAAGAATTTGTTGGGTTTCTATGGTCTATTCCTTATAGTGAACTCGTTTAGATGGTACCTGGTTTTTCCTAAAGGGTGGTAGAATCCTAGGCCGGCATGCATATCTAGCATCACAGAGGTAGTACTTGCCATCAGAGATTTGTAACCCATCAGCTCTATACAAGGTGTCAGCAAGAATGCTTCCATCATGAGCAGATCCTTTCCAACCAGCTAGCACATATGTGAACTTTCGATTGAAATCCACAACAGCCAGCATATTATGACAGGGTGTAGTACTTCCTCCCTCTATATGTTGAAGATTGTTACTATGGCACTCAAATAGTCACATGAGTATCATCGATCGCGCCAATACAATCTTGTCAAGAAACGAACAGAGAGTCATGTTTTGACCATAGTGTCCTTAGATGAGAAGAAACTAGGCAATTATTTCTCACCTTTAAATATGGCGACCATCTGTAGCTATTTTTGATCTTGGAAGGTGTGCAACCAGTTGGTGGCTTGATCATATCTCCTCCGAGCTCTCCAACTGCATACAACACCTGTCTGAAATACCAAGAATTAATTCCATTGATCTCTTGAATGTGCTACGGATCACTAATCCTCTGGTTATGACCCACAACCTAAAGAAAGATGGCAACTTTCTCTTCCATAGAGGTGTGGATGCTATCTTCAAGCAATCATCTCTCCTTGAACGTTTTGACAAGTGCATAGAAAGAGGTTCTTCTCATCTAAAGCATTTGGACATACTCTACATCATTGAAGTTGTAGATGTAGTTCAGATATGCAATTATCTCCTAATCTCATTGTAATATAGGACCATATGTGACCCGAATCAAGGAAGCACCCCAGACTTCTCTCTTGTGTAGCAACATGATCCAAGCCAGAATGATAGGAATCGTTGTTATTTCCTGATGGATAAGCTCGAGATGGTTGACCTAATCAAAGCGATCTAACATGAGCACTGGCTAAATTGACCATATATAGTACGTGCTAAATCGATCTACGGTGGGTGCATATAGTAGGGGAGGAAAGTGTGCTTTAGTTTTGCCATGGCATATGAGGGAGATGAGCTAGGGTCAGAGAAGAGCCCCTACCTTTGTTGGACACAACATCGTGGATCCGGTGCTAGAGATGAAGAAGACGATTTCCTCCTCCAGACGACGGTGACGGTCCGGTGCCAGAGTAGAATGAATCAACTGGGAGGGGGGTTGATCCGCCTTCCCGCCGAATGAGGATTTTTTGGTGGGTGCAAATGTGGGAGGTGAACGAATGGAGGAGGTGACACCTAGCTTTGCCGCGAAACACCGCCAGGATGTCGCGGTCTCCCGCCATCTCGCGCCGAGCTCCCTCGTGCACGGTGTCTTTGCGTTTTGCATTGTTGTGGCCTCACCATAAAAAGTTGTCGATTTGGTTGTTCGCAGCGGGCCTGGTCCGGAGTGCTTTAAGCAGCGTGCGGCCACAATGCAAACCTCATGCAGCCATCCAATCACTCGTTTTTCGCATCTAGCGGGCCTGGTCCCGAAGTGCTTTAAGCAGCGTGCGGCCACAATGCAAACCTCCTGCAGCCATCCAATCCCTCGCTTTTCGCATATAGCAGGCCTGTTTGGAGGGAATGCGAGCTACCAAACACGTTCTGGTTGTTCATGAGTAAGTACCAAGTGAGTGCTGCAAAATCAGCAATCCAGATTGGAATTAAACTCTCAACTCGATGGATCTTGAAATCTTGTACCCCACGTACGTACCAATCAGAATTCAGAAACGAGACACGTGTTCGTTCGTTGGCTTTGCGACTGCAACGGGCAGATAGCGAGCGATTTTTGTTCCGTGCCACACATGCGAACCACGGCGACCAATTTACAGACCACGACTTCAAGCAGGCCGGGAGAGACGGTCACATAGCGCCGCAAGCAACCCGGCCACCATGTGCTCACTATTTCGCTAACCTAACCTTAGTAACAGCATGTCGCGATCGGACGTTGAGTGGTGCTCTGACTTTGAGCTTGAGCCCGTGCTTAATTAGAGGTCCGCCCCAACACGTTATTTGCCGTGCTCGCGTGCAACCCTGGGCATACACGTACCTCACGTCACCTTCACTCGTTACTGAAGCAACCCTGATCATATATCTATCTGGCTGGTCAGTAGCAGTTGTAGCTAACCGCTTCAGAGGAGAGAAAAAAAAGGCATAGAGTTTCTCTCTTTGGTGTATCTCAAAGGGAATATACTAATTCTTCTGATAGGATGACTGACTGGCCTGCCAATCTTGCTAGATTGCGCAAGCAGGTTAGGCCTTCGTTACTGCTCAAGCATGAACGAGGCGTTTGCTTGAGCAGTGATGTCGATCGCTGGCTCTCACTGAACACTTGTCGACGTTGTCGTAGAGCTCGCGGTAGGATATATACGGCCTTGCGGCCAGAGTTTGACAAGCAAGAACAACAAGCCAAAGGCCAACCAACACACACCCAGATCGATCGCGTCAGAATCATCACATCATTTTTCTTTGTGCTTCCAAGCTGACTTGTTTTTCTTTTCGGACAGGGGACTGCCACGACACCAAGGGGGAGAAGGACAGGTGCGTGGTGGGGGCGATCAATAACTACACTGCCGCGCTCAAGGACTCGTCCAGCCCATGTAAGCTTCTCACTCAACGATATGCACGAACTCCATTATTTCAGGCAAGTCATGTACTGTGTTCTTACGCCATCCATGGGGTTGCTGAATTCTGGCGCCAGATGATCCGACGGAGAGCCTCATGTTCCTGGCCCACTTCGTCGGCGACGTGCACCAGCCGCTCCACTGCGGCCACGCCGACGACCTCGGCGGCAACACCATCATCGTCCACTGGTACACCAGGAAGGGCAACCTGCACCATGTATGGGACGTGAGCGTCATTGAGACGGCGATGAAGGACTTCTACGACAACGACCAGGCCACCATGATCGAAGCCATCCAGCGAAACATCACCGTAAGCTGCTACCTACCTCTGCACTGCACAACAGTGTCTTGCATTCCATCCCATGAACCATACCACTGCAGCTTAATTTCACCTCGAGTAATATTTGAATCTTCTTGCAGGATGTCTGGTCCAACGAGGAGAAGCAGTGGGAGGCGTGTCGTCTCAGGACAAAGACCTGCGCTGAAACGTAAGAGTTCACCATGAGCTGACAAGGTGAAATATATACCCTGCAGAGCCTGACGGCTGAAGTTGAACTGCAGGTACGCCAAGGAGAGCGCGCTGCTGGCCTGCGACGCGTACGAGGGCGTGGAGCAGGACATCACCTTAGGAGGTAATGACAAATCGATTACCCAATTCGAAGGCGCTGCCGGTTGGAAGTAAGTGCATGTGGTGACATTTTATCGGGATAAAACTGCGTGCAGATGACTACTTCTTCAAGGCGCTGCCCGTCGTCGAGAAGAGGATTGCGCAGGGAGGCGTGAGGCTGGCAGCCATCCTCAACCGGATCTTCGGTGAAAAGAATGGCAGGGTGCAGAGCAGCTGATCTGATTTCCTACTAGTAGAAACTAAGGAAGAACAAGATTATCATGTCTGACCATGTTGCTTCACCGAATCCAGAATTCACGATTAGATGTATTATCCCCATTCATCGAAGCGGCTTAGAGTTGCTGCAGTAATTCATGATACATGTACCACTACCTACATGATGATGTATTGACACCATTGTATCCTACTCATATTATTATGTTTTACCATCCAGACTGATGTACACCACACGAACACTCAATAGTGAATAAAATTTAAAATGGCAAAGGATTTATCACCATTATTATACCTGACAACTTATAATTTCCTCGCTACAAAAAGGCGATAACTGAGCCTTGCACACCTACTAGTCAGTGTGAAGAACTTGAGAAACTCTTACGGGGCAAGATCAGCAACTCTGCATAACAACAGTCTGCCTTCTGCCCTGTCTTCTCCTTCTCCCATTTTTGAATTTCTATGATATTCAGTAACAAATCAATGCGGAATCTAAATTCCACTCTTCTTGCTATGTTGTAAGCTTCGCATTTGCATCCTAATTTTCTTGCCAACGAGGATCTCCACAATATGGTTAGTAAAGATGTAGGTGTAGTGCTGTACAACCACTACATATGGAGTACAAGCACAACTTGGCCTACAACTCCTCATCACATCACCGAAGCTGCATTTTTGTTTTTCGAAAAGGAAGGTTAATTCCCTGGCCTGCACATGGAGGTTGCACGGATGAACACTTGGCGTGTATGGGCCCGACAAAGAAAGTAAAGCCGCCTGCAAAAGTAAAGTAAAAATAAACCCATTTCTTAGGGGCGCTTTTGTGCTTAAATACTAGCTGAATATTAAAGTTATCATGTAGCTTCATACTGGAACACTGTTCATTGCCCAAAACTAGCACTAGCAAGCTGTAGATTGTCAAATGCCTTCTGAATTCTGGTTACATAGCAAGTTCTCATAAACGTTTACAGGTCTTGGCAAATAAAATTCGTAACAGATACCCTTTTTTGTCCTTAAATACAGATTAAAAAATAATTTAACTTATGAAAAAATAGAAATAGGAAAAATAAATTTTAGGGGGCAATCTGCAAAAAAAAATTGGCCACGTCCGCAAACTAATGGTTGCTGTGGCGGAGTGATCAAAACACTCGCGCAGGGCAACTTCATGACCCAGTATTCATGATTTGCAAGTTCATGACCAAAACGCACATCCGGGCAACTTCATATACCAAATTGGGGTTTTTCTCTCAAAAATATAACAATCAAGGATGGGCATATAACAATGTTATGATACAAAAAAATGTAGAAGATTCAAAAGTGGAAAAAGCCAAAAGAGTAGTAGTAGAAGAAGTGGGAGACATACGTATCCTTTTATTGATTTTGCATCCCATCCTCGGATGTTCTTGCCACTACTACTTCCTCTTCTCGAGTTACCGCCTACTTCTCTTTATTTTAATCCTCTCCGCCCTCCTCACCGTCATCCTGCCAAGCGAAATTAAACACCAGGAACTATATTCAGCTGCCTCTAGCATATAAAGAAAACTGAGATGGAATCAACTGGAGGAGATTATTTATCTCAGACAGAGGCAATTGAACTACATAATACCTGCAGATTTGGCTCGATCTTTATATCCATCTTGTAGGGCTTGCTTGTGAAAGACAGGTAGTGCATTCTATAGTTTTCATCAGCTGCATAAGCCTCGACATGCTGGATATGGCTGAACTTGTCCCAATCAGGGCCAGATTCTCCCACAGCCATGGAAGCGAGTATCTCTGCTCTACAGTTCAGCAGCAAATAGCTTGGCTTGACAGTCTGCAGGTAAAGTGGGAGTTCTTTCTCTCTGTAGCACAGCTCAAGTTTGCGCAGTGCAGTCATCTCCTGCAGCGACTCGAGCTTTTCGCAGAATCTGATCTCAAGCTTTTGCAACTTGGGAAAATTGGAGATCCTAGTCAGCTCTGGCAAGTCATACAGGTCAAGCTCAACTACAGAAGCAAAGTTCTCAATAGATTCGAGGTACTGGACTCTGTGTAAGGTCAATGTTTTCAAATAACTTGCATGGAAAGGAAGGCCAGGAGGAATACACCTCAATTTGCACTCTTCGATATCAAGTTTTTCCAATAGGGGCATAGCTTGCATTTCCTCTTCCCATTCCCACTCCTCACATTCCAAAAGTCCAAATAAGATCATCTCATGCAGTCTTGGAAACATAGGTGCTGGCTGGGATGAAGTATGGTTACGTTGCCCGTAGGACTGCACGAATTCAGGGCCAACACGCTTTATCGCTGGAGCCCAACTGACCTTTAGAAACTCCAAGCATGGGAGCTGACACAGACCATTAGGGAGTTGGGTGCAGCAAACCAGGTTCTGTATCATTAGTATCTTCAAGCTCTTGAGGGGCGCCGGTGCTGTCGACATTATCCATCTTGGGAGCTGACGCCCAAAATATCCATCTATGCGAATATCTTCTATACAAGACGGAGGACAGAGCTCATCAAACACGTCTTCCAGTATTCCTTGATCCTTCTCAGAGGCTCCAGGTTTGACCAGTCCATCACCCTCGAGTCTACTGCTACAGTCTAAGCTCATCACAGAAAGATTCGCCTTCTCACCAAGCCTAACCTTTGTCGCGAATGAGGCGTTAGATACATTCTCCAGGCCCACTAATCCAATGGCCCTAAGCTGGGAAAGAGGCCCAAGCTCTTCCAAACTGCACCAATCACCATCCATGTGGGCAAAAAACCCATATAGTGTCCTCAAATTTGTTAGACCATGAAAATCCCTAGGCATACTTTTTATACATGTGCGGTCAATGTCAAGATATCTCAGTTCTCGTAACTTTACAATACTATCAGGAAGTTTCACAATATTCTCACAACCATCAAGACTAATGTGTTGCAAGAATTTCATCTCGTGAAGGTTCTCTGGCAGGCTTTCTATATCATTGCATTTTCCTACTGTCAAATACCTCAAGTGTTTGAGCTGACACAGGGATTCAACCAATAAGCCAAAATTTGATGATTCTACATGTAGAGTCCGTAGACTAGAAAAGGTAACCAAGGAATCACCAGGCTGAATCTTCAAGTTCCCAATCAATATTATGGATCTTAGTGATTTCTGCTCTTGTAAATTTCTCCATTCAAATTCATCTGATTCTACTGCCTGGGTTTTTATAGATAACCTAAGAAACCTTTGCAAACTATGTTTACTAACAGCTTCTCCGTTGTGAGCTACTAGTGCTTCATCTTTAGTCATAAAATGAGCAAATGAACAAATAACATCATGCATATGGCAAATATATTGGCCGACACATGATGTATCCAACTCTATGAGGTTCCTCGATATTAGCTCTTTATAGTACTCGCTTCCTAATTCCTCCAATATATCAGAGTCCCCATGAATAAACCCTTCAGCAATCCACATGCTAACAAGTTGCATATTATCTAATTGTTTGTTTTTAGGCTTAAGCGAGAAGTGCAGAAAACATTGCTTTAAACAAGGAGACAAGTCCTCATAGCTAAGATATATTGCATAGTTTAGCTCTTCTGGCATCTGAGATTCTGACCATATAGCATCATGCAGTACCTTTTCCCAATCACGCCGTTCTTTCTCCTTCTGACATAAGAGTCCTCCCATCACTTTTATGGCAAGGGGTAACCCATCACATTTTTCTATAATCTGCAGTCCAATATCCTTTAGCATATCAATTTCAGGATCACTTTTCTCCATTCCGAGTACCTGCAGGTAGAGTCAATAGGGAACACATAAGATATTTAGTGGCTATTAGACGGTCTACTTAATCAACTGAGTTTCCATGCAAAATCATAAAATTATCTATTGAATATAAATGATTTTGTAGCTGCCCCAATCCAGATATTATGATGGGCCAATGCCACCTTCTCTATATTTTTACCACATAAAAATGATCTGACTAGCTAGTTATGTCAGCACATATCAGAGAATTGGACACTGAAACAGCCATGCAAGTAATTAATTCAGAATTCAGTTAGAGGATAGTCTAGTTATCCTGAAAGCTAACTAGAACTTTAAGGTGTACAGCCATTGGAAAATGAAAATTCATCAAGTTTACTGTGATGGTTATACAAGCAGTTAGTGTGGTGTAGACATTCGCTTCTGTCAGCCTATTTAAATGGGTATGTTCATCAAACAACAGTGGACATACATAGTGACGCATTAAACAGTATAGGAGCAATTAAGGAAGTAAGCATTGAGAGCACATCAAAGTATCGTGATGTCCCTTGTTAGCTGACGAGTAGATTATTATTCACTTGAAATAGAGTGGAGGTTACTACTAGTTACTCAGTCACCTGCTTTGTGAGCAACAACCAGCCATCTTCATGCCCTAATTTGCTGACATGGTGATACGGTTGCACTGCTCTCATGCCTCGTGCAACTGCATCATATCTGGTGGTGATGAGGACTCGGCTACCAGCGGCACCGTGGCTAAAAGGAGCGCTTAGCAGGTTGTTCCATACACTGATATCCCACATGTCATCCAACACAAGAAAGAACTTCTTGTCCCTGATGACACTCACGAGTTCCGGCCCAAGTACAGCTTTATCTTGAGAGATTCCTGCAGATTCAGGCATTTTTCCATCCGCAGCAGCGATGATGGCCGTCCTCAGTAGTTCAACCCCATTGAACTCCTGTGTGATACTCAACCATATCTTCTTGGTGAACTTACCTTGGATGACCTCGTCGTTGAAGATCTTCTTGCTGAGGATGGTCTTGCCGATCCCACCAACACCAACAATGGCAACCACCCTGCGGCTATCGCTCTTGTCAGTGACCTCCTTCGTGAGCAGCTGGACAAGCGCTCTTGTGTCGTCTTCAATCTTCTCTCCAACCACGGCCGACCGCTCCAGCAACGGATCGGTCTTGCGATCAACAAGCAGAGGGCGGGCCGTCTTCCGGTCTTGGTAGAGTTCCAGCTTGATAAAGCTGAAACTACGAGCCCTCTTGGAGAGTCCATCCAGCTTCCGAGCGGGACTTGTGGGAAGAGTTACTCGGGCAAAGCTTCCGAAGATGTCTAAGACGGCCAGCCATCTAAGACATCTTCGAGAAGCTTCGCCGGAGAGGCTCTTTCCTTCGAAAAGCTCCCGGAAGCCCTCCTTACCCTGAGCTACTGGTTGTTGGGTGTATACTAGCAGCTTCCGAGCATGACTTGCGGGAAGAGTTACTCGGGCAAAGCTTCCGAAGATGTCTAAGACGGCCAGCCATCTAAGACATCTTCGAGAAGCTTCGCCGGAGAGGCTCTTTCCTTCTTGGTCGTTGCCTCTCAGGCTGCTCTCTCTACTCTCCCCGGAGGGGGCTATATATAGCAATGTGCCTCCAGATAATCCCCCCCCTGATGAGGCCACCCCAGATAAGGCAAACACCAGATAAGCCTCCCCCAGATTTAGCCCCCCATCTTTAGCACCGGTTCCAGCCAGGAACCGAAGGGGTATATAAACTAATCCACCATCTTTAGCACCGGTTCAAGCCAGGAACCGGGATAAAAGGGGTATATAATCTAATCCACCATCTTTAGCACCGGTTCAAGCCGGGAACCGGGATAAAAGAGGTATATAAACCAATCCACCATCTTTAGCACCGGTTCAAGCCAGGAACCGGGATAAAAGGGTATATAAACTAAAGACAACGACTTTATTGAAATTTAACAAGATACATTAACTAAACTTAAACTAAAACAACAACAACGACTTTATTGAAATTTAACATTAACTAAATTTAAACTAAAATAATAACAACTTCTACTAGTTCTTCCGCGCATTCGTTGCTGCCCTCCTGGTTGCCGCCTCCTGCCGCAGCTCCTCCTCACGACGACGCTTATACATCTCCTCACTATCCAGATCCGCCACACGCGGCCGCTTATGCAGCTCCTGGAGACTCTGCCTCTCAAATGCTTCTATGGTAGCCGCTAGCGCCGCCTCCTCCCACTCCTCTATCTCTGCAAGCTGCGGGTCCACCTCATCCTCTACTGCCCTCTTTGCTGCCGCCTCCTGCCGCTGCAGCTCCTCCCACTCCTCTATCTCCGCGAGCTGCGGGTCCACCTCCGCCAGCGGCGGGTGCGGCTTTGGGGGCATTGTGCAATGGGCTAGGGTTTGGTGATGATCGAAGTGGGAGAGACGGGGACGTACTATTTATAGAGGGAAAATATCCCGCGCGGCGCCGTGGAGGGAAAATATCTCGCGCGCCGTTTGCGTCCTGGCGGGAAAATATACCGCGCGCCGCTTGCGTCGTGGCGGGAAAATCACCCTCGCGTCGTGGCGGGAAAATATCCCGCGCGGCGTCGTTTGACAGGAACCTAGCACGCGCGCGTCGTGGCGGGAACCTATCCCGCGCGAAACACGCAAAAAAATGGCGGGAAAATACAAAAGGCAGCGAAAAAGAGTCTTTTGCACCGGTTCGAGCCAACAACCGGTGCAAAAGACCTCCACTATAACTGCAAAGCACTTCTCCTTTCTTCCCCATTCGCGCGAGGAAGAATTGGACGCCGGCAGGCTGCCCAATTTTCGCACGCCCGCCGGCGCCATCCTCCTCCTCCCGCGCCGCTCCGCCTCCCGCGTCGCCCGCCCGCGCCGCGCGGCTCCTCCTCCGCCCGCGCCCCCGGCCGCCTCCTCCACCGCGCCGTGCCGCCTCCTCCGCGCCGCCGCCGACCGCCACCGCCCGCGCCGCGCGCCGCCACCGCTCGCGCCGCCGCCCCTGCGCGCCGCCCCCCCGCGCGCCGCCCCTTCTCCGGCCGGCGCAGGTGAGCCGCCCGACCCGGCCTTTGTTTTTTTTTATATTTTTGTTTTAATTAGTTAGGAAATTAGTTAGATAAATTAGTTAGATAAATTAGTTAGATAATATTTGTTAGAAATTAGTTAGATAAATTAGTTAGATAAATTAGTTAGATAATATTTGTTAGAAATTTATATGTTAGAATATTTGTTAGAAATTTATATGTTAGAATATTTGTTAGAAAATTTAGAGTTA
Source organism: Lolium rigidum (assembly GCF_022539505.1). Classification (NCBI taxonomy): domain Eukaryota; kingdom Viridiplantae; phylum Streptophyta; class Magnoliopsida; order Poales; family Poaceae; genus Lolium; species Lolium rigidum. The sequence continues at coordinate 39,707,533 of NC_061514.1, read as the reverse complement.
GAAAATATTAGTTAATTTAGAGTTAGAAAAATTTGTTAGATAATATTTGTTAGAAAATATTTGTTAGAATATTTGTTAGAAATATTTGTTACAAAATATTAGTGAAATTTATATGTTAGATATATATTTGTTAGAAAATATTAGTGAAATTTATATGTTAGAACTATTTGTTAGAAATTTCTATGTTAGAAATATTTGTTAGAAAATATTAGTGAAATTTATATGTTAGAAATATATGTTAGATAAAAATGTATGTGTTAGACAAAAGTAGTAGTATTTGTTACTAAGATATATATATTCATAAGTAATTTATTCAAATTCAATATTAGTTTGCATACGATGCCGCGCCCGCCGCGTCACGGAGCTAGGACAATTTTAGAGGAGTTGCGGCAGTTGGGGGAAGTTCGGGACTGGGCTCCGCCGGGGTGGCACTGGGAGGTGTTATCTTCCAGGGCGCGCACCTTGGTGCGGAATCCGGGTCCCGTCGTCGACCCGGATATTCTATGGTGGAGGTCTTATGGGCCACGTTCGTTTCAGAGGGAGCCGACCCCGCCGGAGGTGGTAGCTCAGCGCATTGCAGCGGAGGATGAGCATGTTCGCCGTTACATGTATGCGTTAGACACCATGTATAGGACCGGATGGTCAGTTATGCGGGGATCTCATGTTAGCTATGCTCCCGTTACTGTTCCGTGGCTTTGGGTGTTCACCCGGCGCGGCTCGGGACCCGGTCGGCGCCGTTGAGAGCTTGTAGTGTGATGTATTAGGGACCGATCGAGCTATATGTGTAACTCAGATCTTTGATTATGTATTCAGCATTATCCTTAATTTGCACTTATATATATATGTGTAACTCTAATATTTGATCATTTATTTATATCATTATCTTGGTTAATTACTGCTTCGTTGTGTTTATAGCATTAGAATAACTTGTAAGTCTTTGCAGAAACTATGGAACGAGACCTAGAAAAAGAATACCTCGTCGAGGAGATTATCCGTGATGATGAGGATATCACCTCTCTTTACCTAAACCAATCCGGCGAGGGAGACGAGCGAACCCGTGGAGACGCCTCCGGTGAGGAAGATGAGCAAGACAACCGTGGAGACGGCTCCGGTGAGGGAGAAGGTGACGACTGCGAGGGAGAAGCTCACGACGCCGAGGTGTATATATATTAATTAACCAAGCGTCCAGATTTGTGCATATACATGTATTAACGTTGTTTCTTCTTTTAGACCTCCCGATCAACAAACTCTACTGGCAGAACTAAACGAGGCGCGGCCAGAAGGATGGAAGACCATGAAAGGTGCACCATCACGGAAATCGCGATAGATGGCGAACCAATTTCTCCCAAGGCTCACGCAAAAAAGTTTGTAAGTCAATGCAGAGTTATTGTTAGGGACACCGTCCCGATCACCACTCAAGAATGGAAGAAACCTGGAAAGGGGGACGAAGGAGTTACTTATGTCGACACGAGATTAAAAAGTCTAATGTTTAGGAAGCTGCTGGTAAATTTCACCTTTCCGGAGCCAGCCGACTACGATAGTGAGAATGACGAGGCCGGACCACGAGAATCCCGAGCTGAATAGCGTACGGCGAAGAGTTAAGAAGTGGGCTCTTAAGAAGATGGCGATACAGTTCAACGACTACAAGAAGAAATTGGATAGCTTCTTTGTCAAGAAAGGGAAGACTCCTGATTTCAATGGCCCCTATGAGAAGATAAAAGACCACTGGGAGGAATTTGTGAAGTTAAAGAAATCGGACAAGGCAAAGAAAAGGTCTGACACCAATACGAAAAATGCTTCTAATAAGATGTACTTCCATACCATGGGGCGAGGAGGCTACAAGGCTGGCGAGGCCTAAGTGGGAGAAATGGGAGAACGAGCTAATTAAAAAGGGGATCCAGCCAGAGGTACTGAAATGGAACCAGCGGTCAAGGGATTGGTTTTACGCGCATGGGGGCACGTTGGACGCACAAGGGTTATGCATATATACACAAAGACATAAGGAAAACCCACTTTCCATCGAAGCCTTTAGAAATGTTGCAAAGGAAGTTGAAGAGGGGAAGTTCCGTCCCGAAAGAGAGAAGGACCAGCTCACACGCGCCCTTGGGAATCCTGAACACTCAGGACGAACACGAACCACATCAGGTGGCAAGCCGTGGTGTATTGGGTTTCTGCAGAAACGAAGAAATATCCCGATAGAAGCCGTCGAGAGGCAAAAGGATGTGGTTCACGAACGCGTTGCTAAGCTAGAGGAGCAAGTGAGGATGATAATGTCGGGCTCGATCACGATCACCCAACCTCAACCTAATCTGCAGGTAGAAGAAGTTGCATTCGATGCTACCGGCCAGGGATCTCAGCGGAAAAGCAGCGTGGCTTCCACGGAGCTGCCTGGTGATGATGCACATGTGAATCCGCAGATGGCTCCTCCCTCCCCTGTGGATCCGCAGATGGATCTTGATCTCTACCCTGTGGACTTTATCACAGAGTCTACACCTTGTGAGCTACATTTTCAAACGATGGGCTACTTAACGCTCAAGGCGGCGGTCGGCTATGTCTTACCGCCAATACCTGATCAAAGATACCACTTCAATCCGGTTCCACCTGGCTACGCTGTTGCCGGGGTGGATCAAGTTATGGATGGGTATGGGCCGCTGAGGCTTGACCACCCTGCCGGTGAAGGGGATTTGCTAGAGCTGGGAGAAGCCAAGAACACTACAGTTCTATGGCGAAAGGAATTCATTGTGATTCCGGGTTGGAAGGCGCCAACAAGGTCTCCACCGAGGCAGCATTCTCCACCGATGCAGCCGTCTCCAGTGCGTGAGCCTTCCCCGCCGGCGCGTGAGCCTTCCCAGCCGGCGCGTGAGCCTTCCCCGCCGCCGCGTGAGCCTTCTCCGCCACCGCGTGAGCCTTCTCCGCCGCCGCAGCCCAAGTCTAAGAGCAAAATTAGGCGGACCACTACGACACAGCTGAGTCGTAACAGATCACCGAGACGCAAACAGGAGCCCCTCCCAAGAGTGCCTAAGGTTCCTCCCAAGAGACCTTATGACTATACAGTTGAGGAAAATGCCAAGATCGTAGCTGAACAGCACAAGCAACAAATGTTGAAATTGAAAAAGCCCCAGCTTGAGCCGGAGCCAGCTATATCTCCGGAAAAGCGGTTGAAACTGCTGAAGAACCTTCATCAACCTCGAGCCAAGTCTTTCATCGAACTATGACCGGTCTATTCGCAAGTCAAATGTGTCGGCAAGAGATCGGTGGGAAAAAAGTAAGGTAGACGGGAAACCAGTTCCCCGGCTTGGAAACCAGAAAAACTCGTGCCCCCCGCTCCAAGTGTATCCCGATGTCACAGCGTGCTTTGATCCGGAGATGGTAAAACTATACAAAGATGAGGCGGATGCAGCCGGTATGAGTATTCCTGAGTACTTAAGCCGCATCGATGCAGAATTCTATACAAGTACGGGTGATGCTGTCCAAATAGCATACCAGTACAAGTACGGGCAACCTCTTGTCAGAGCTGAGGAGTTGCCTAATCTATCAACGCAACTGCGAAGACTGCATAATTGGTACATGGAAAAATGTAAGGATGGTAAGAACTGGATCATGGTGGCAATCACAGATGAGCACTACGGGCGAAATGACGTGATGAACATCGAATTCTGTGAATTATTTCAGTTATTCAACCAAGACGCCCTCGACAAATCTCTCGCTGAGTGCCTACGTCCGTAAGTATTATTTATGTAATTAAGTCTCTACCGCGGCTCGTCCATTGCATGCATATAACCATACTCTCACCGTATTATGCGGAATGAAGATCCGCGAATGCCGCAAGGGGCAAATCTATGATCTTGGGTTCGTTGACCCATATACCGTGAATGGGTATACTGTCCACAACTCTCCCAAGGACACGGAGAATAACTTGGTATATGTCTTAAGGAAAAACTCATACAAAAGGGCAATACTATTTCCTTACAACTTCTCGTGAGTGTTACTGTCTTCACACATTAAATTTTTTTCGCTTACTCCATGTGTTAAGTGTAATTGATGAGTTATGCATATATATGTGTGTCCGCAGGTTTCACTATATCCTGCTAGTCATTGAACCCGACACCGGGATAGTAGAAGTCATGGACTCGAAGAGTAAACCCCTTGAGGCGTGGGGGGACATGGCTGATATCCTCCTCAAGGCTTGGAAACGGTTCACCAACAAGTCTTCGGGTTTAAAGAATAAAGAACTACGAATAAAACATGTACCGGTAAGTACTACTGGCTAGGCCGCGCATCTCTTTGATTCTAGTTTCAATACCATTATCATCATCCTTGATTATATATATATATTATTTTGATTGAATTTTGTTCTCCTAAAGTGCTTGAGGCAGGAGGACGGGAATAATTTATGCGGGTACTACGTTTGCGAGTTCATCCGCCAGAATACCCACCATAAGAGGGACATTTTGGAACAACTTGATGTAAGTAAACAACATTCATGGCTTTATTTTATCACCTTCTGTTTCATTCACATACACACACATATATATATTGACCACCGTACCTTCTTCAAATTATTAGATCCAACGGTTGCGGGACGGTCTTCTAGCAACCGAGCTTGTACGAGCAATTCAAGAAGAGCTGGCGGGATTCTTAGTTGAGCAAGTCTTAGCTCCAGACGGAGAACACTATGTGGCCGACATCCAGTATCAAAGTTGATGTAGACATATATATATGCATGAACGTGTGTCACTTTGTTCGATATATGTAATATAATGGTTTCCTATATATATATATATATATATATATATATATATATATATTTGAATTGTCTGCATTAATATTATACCGTGTTTCAAATGGGGCAGAGTCTCTGCCGCAGCAGCGTTTTAGTGCAATTCCCTGCCGCGGCAGGGAAGGGCACTAAAATGCTGCCGCGGCCCAACCCTTTTGCACCGGTTCGTATTACGAACCGGTGCAAAAGCTTCCCCGCCGAGCGCCCCACAGCCGGCCACGTGGAGACCCCTTTAGCACCGGTTCGTAAGCGAACCGGTGCAAAAGGGGGGGCCTTTTGCACCGGATGGTTTGCACCGGTTGGCCATCCGGTGCATATGGCCTTTAAAAACCGGTGCAAAAGGCCATGTTTCCACTAGTGGGATCAGAGAAATTCGATCTTGCCATCTCCAGTAAGACGATGAAATCTAATTTATGTTCCTGTATTGTCTCTCGAAAGATGTTTAGCTGTGTCAAGGAAACCCTCACTATTCCAATTTGGAACTTTTAAGCTATTCATCATGAGTAAACTTTTCACTTTATATCTTGAACTTCTACGAACAGAAGATACATTAAATACCTTTCTTACGTTGCTTTTTTAGATGAGCAATTGGAATCAGTAGATCCATTTGATCTTCTAATTCCCTCTCTTTTTCTCAATCAAATCTTCAGCAAGCATTGAAACTTTTGAGGTTAATAAGTTATTAGGGCCATCATCGTGCTCTATTTGTATTTCCACATTATTTTTCAACATTGTTATAGTTTTATCCAATTCAACATCTTTAATAGTTTGCATCGAAGCTAAAAAAAACTTGTTTATTTGAATTCCTCTAGAGATAATATCCTCATCCGATAATGATAGAAAAGAATGTCGAGATTTATCCGAGATCCTGTTCATTTTGTGCTTTTGGCGGCCTGTTGCTGAAGGAGATGGAGACAGGGTGATTTTTTTTTTTTTGACGAGCATGCAGGCAGGGTGATTTTTTTTTTTTGCGAAAAGGGTGATGATTATTTGTGACGATCGAATTAACGGAAGGATCGTCAGGCCGGCGTTTCACTCGAGTGCATCGGTCGGTCATTCGGTGCGCGTTGGCCGGTCGTTCAGGCTTGCACGCCTCACACCGCATTGCGCGCACGGATGATCACAGCAGATCGATCTTGCGATGGTGGACACGCAAAGCGCGCGTACATGAGGGTCTGCGCTGCTCCATCTCGATCTGGAGTTCTATACTCTCGCGCGCGCGCGCTCTCTCTCTCTCTGCTAGCTAGTTGTCATGTCATGTCTATTCCCTGTACAGACACTAATTAACGTTTCCGTGGAACACTAGAACGTGCACAACTGCCGTAAGCCCATACAATGATACAAATACCGATCTGGACTCAGCATGCAAATTAATTCTCCGTCAAAAGAAACGATCGAGCAACTGGGCAACAACCACCTTAATTTATCCACATATTGTTTGGGACGAGCAGAGACCCGTCCGATCACGAGCGTTCCAATCAGGGTGAGTTTTCAAGCTGGTTGTGGAGCAGTTGGAATTGTTTTGTTTGGGTCTGATTGGTGTGCAAGCACGGATCTGCGAGTAGGTAAATCCCAATGAATATACAAAAAAAATGAATTAGTGCTAGGAGGAACTAGACACTAAATGATATAGTAGAAGCGGGACATCGGTGTGAGAATTCCAGAAATTCGTTCCTGACAGGATTTGAACTCTGGTCATTGGGGTGCGCCGCTGCGACCCCAACCACGCTGGGCTATCACTACGGGAAAATATGTCTTTGCCATGCCACTATTTGCACGGCAAAGGCTTTCCCGTGCGGGGACACACGGCAAAGGTCGCACGGCAATGCCATTGACGGCAAAGGCTTCTTTGCCGTGTGATTCGCCAACGTTGCACGGCAAAAGGTAGCTTCTTTGCCGTGTGCCAAACATGTTTTATTTAAAAAAGATTCAAATTAGCTGGTCTGGGAATCGAACCTAGAACGCGGAGTATGGAAAGCATGTGACCTTGCCACCGGGCTAAGTGTACGTTTGTTGACAACTATACCACGCCACACCTTTTGAGATGAGAAGAAATGCAGTTTTCGCTTCTTTGCTGTGCGCTTACACTAGGCAAAGCCTTCTTTGCCGTGCGTTTGTTAAAAACACTAGGCAAAGGCTGCTTTGCCGTGCGCCAACGTTGCACAGCAATGCTTTACGCCTTTGCCGTGCACCGAATCTTTGCCGTGCGGCGTGCTGTGTCATTGCCGTGCATATTTCTTTGCCGTGCGGCCTCTTCTATCGTTGCCGTGAATCGTATCTTTGCCGTGCGCTCGTGTCTATCTTTCCTGTGGCCAAGATCTTTGCCGTGTGTTTTTATCTGTGCGCACGGCAAAGAAATCTTTACCGTGCGGGGACACACGGCAAAGAAAGGCTGCACGGCGACGCCTATTTTTCCCGTAGTGTATGCCCACGTCCTCATGAATATACTCTCTTTGAATTGCCGGGGTGTAGGGCAATCTGAGGCAGTTCAAGAAGTAAGCAACTTGATTTAGCTGCATAGGTCTTCCTTGGTCTTTCTCTCAGAGACGAAGATGTCAAAGGAAAAGTCACAAAATCTCATGTGGAGGATTGGATTTGAAAATGCGTTTGGAGTTAAGAGTGAGGGTTTGAGTGGGGGATTGGTGTTGTTCTGGAATAATTCCTCTACTGTGAGCCTAAAATCTTACAGTAGGTCGCACATAGATGTGATGCTCAGAGACTCGTTCCGGGGGGTTCCTGGCCGAGATTACGAACAAAATTACCAGGTGTGCCCTTCCGATTCTCATGGGGGTGACTTTAACCTTATCAGAGCAGCCGAAGATAAGAACAATGATAATCTGAACTGGACGCTTATTGACCTTTTCAACAATAGTATTGCGTCATGGGCCCTTAGGGAAATCCCGCGCACGGGAGCGCGTTTTACCTGGTCTAATCATCAGCTCAACCCAGTCCGTTCCGCCCTGGATCGTGTGTTTGTGTCCACATATCCTTCGAAGCCATTTTCCGTTGTGTTCGTTGTCCGCTGAGACCAGTCTTGGTTCTGATCATACGCCACTTGTTTTTGACACGGGGGAGGGCTTCCCTGTACGTTCCAACCGATTCTTCTTCGAGACTAGTTGGTTCGAGCGCCCAGACTTTGTCCCGCTGGTTCAGCTAACCTGGGAGAGGTTGCTGACCAAGGTGGGTGGCCGCGACATCATCGACTGGTGGTCCTTCATGGCTGCAGGATTAAGACAATACTTGAGGGGCTGGAACCAGAATCTTGGTAGGAACACCAAGGCCACGAAAAACGCTTTGCTGACCCAGATCGCCCAACTTGATGTGCTAGCAGACGCATCAGGCCTCGATGAGGACACTTGGGCCTCAAGATATCACTTGGAAGAGAAGCTTCTGCACATTTACAGAGTGGAAGAGGAACACTGGCGGCAGCGCGGCAGAGTCAGGTGGGCTCTGCAGGGCGATGCGAACACAACATATTTTCACGCTGTCGCCAATGGGAGGAGAAGGAAATGTAATATTTATGTGCTCATCACGGACAATGGAACAATCACGGACCCTAAGCTCATCCAACAACACGTTTATGAGTTCTATAGGTACCTGCTTGGTTCGTCAACCCCAAGGGTGTGTGGGTTGGCGTCATCTACCTGGGAAAGGGATGCTCGGGTCTCAGAGGAGGAGAATGTGGGCCTGGCGTACACCTTCTCTGAATCTGAACTCGAGGCCATTGTTAAGGAGATGAAGACAGAAACCGCCCCGGGCCCGGACGGTTTCCCTGTTGCTTTCTTCAAGAACTTCTGGCCTCAGGTCAAATATGGTATCCTGCACATCTTTAATGACTTTGTGCTGGGGCGCATCGACATTGCTAGGCTCAACTTTGGAATCTTGTCCCTTATTCCGAAAGTTCCTGGAGCAGATCAAATCACGCAGTATAGACTGATTGCCTTGATCAACATAGTTTTCAAAATCATCTCCAAAGCTTACGCCTCCAAGTTGGATCCTATAGCTAATAGTATCCCGCAATCAAATTGCGTTTATCAAGGGTAGAAACATCCTCGACGGCCCGCTGGCTCTTATGGAAATTATACACGACATACGGAAGAGAAAGCACAACGGGGTGCTCCTCAAGCTTGACTTCGAGAAGGCCTATGACAGGGTGAACTGGGATTTCCTGGGGGAAGTCCTACGTTGCAAAGGTTTTGACGAAGGCTACATCCATAGGATTTTACAACTTGTCTCAGGGGGACAAACCGCTATTTCTATCAACGGTGAAGTGGTGCCGTTTTTTCGAAATAAGAGAGGGGTTCGACAGGGAGACCCCCTCTCCCCACTGCTCTTCAACTTCATAGGTGAGGCTCTGTATGGAATTCTTTCTGCTGCTGCCAAGGCCGGACACATCCGTGGGCTAGTCCCACACCTTCTGCCTGGGGGTATCACTCACCTCCAGTACGCCGATGACACGCTCATCCTCATCCAGGGATCGTACAAGGATATTGCGAACCTTAAATTCCTCCTCGTATGCTTTGAAAATATGTCTGGGCTCAAGATCAATTATCACAAGAGTGAGGTGTTCGTGCTTGGACAGCGGTACAGCGAGCGAACCACCATTGCTAACAAGCTAAACAGCAAGCTCGGTTCCTTCCCTTTCACATACCTTGGGCTGCCAATATCTGACAGAAAATTAACCCTCGAACAGTGGCTATTTTTGGTGCGAAAACTTGCCAATAAGATTGAACCATGGCTAGGAAGATTGATGTCCTCAGGGGGACGACTCATTCTTTCTAATGCGTGCTTAGACAACCTGCCAATGTTTGCGATGGGTTTGTTCCTCCTCCATGATGGGATTCATGCGAGGTTCGACTCTCATCGATCCAAGTTCTTCTGGGAAGGGGCAGGACCAAAGAGAAAGTATCACCTCGTTAACTGGCCAACTGTTTGTAGACCCAGAGGGTTGGGGTTGCTCAATACCAAGAAGATGAATCTTGCGCTGCTTTTGAAATGGATTTGGAGGCTCTACCAAGATGAGGACACGATCTGGGCCCGTATCATTCGTTCTAAGTTTGTCAACGCCTCGGACCTGTTTTCGGGATCAGGCCAAGGAGGATCCCCATTTTGGAAAAGTCTGCATAAAATCAAGCATCTCTTCAAAGTTGGCGCAAAGCACGAGGTGCACAACGGCGCTAGAACCAACTTATGGATGGACTGGTGGTGTGGGAGGGGTCCCCTCATGGAGTCATTCCCTATGTTGTTTGCCATTTGCGACAACCAAGCTATCTCGGTTGCTGAAGCGCTCCACCAAAACTCCCGGCAGGTCCACTTCCGCCGCTCGCTTGACCAGGAGGGCCTGCGGCAGTGGGGTGCGCTCCAAGGATTGATGTCTGATGTGCTTCTCAGATCTGGGTAAGACAAGGTCACCTGGCACCTGGAGCAAACGGGTGCTTACTCGGTCCGTCCAATGGCCTTTGTGCTCTGTGTGGAGCCCCGGAGGATGCCAGCCGCCAGCTTCGCCCAATTCCATGCCATTCTTTCTAGCTTCTCGGGGTATTCTAGAAGGCTGTTGTGGGTCTTGTTTCTAGCTCAGTCTTGGGCGCTGTGGAACGCACGCAATAAACTTGCTATTGAAAAGAAAACTATTGCTAACTCAGCTGATATTATTTACAAAATCATCATTTTTTTGCAATTGTGGAGCCTAAAATTCAAGTCAAGAGAAAAGGAGGGCATAAGCTAGATGGCACGCGAGCTAAGGGAGCTGTACGTGCAGCTCAAGCCGGCGACGTCATGACGAAGTATCTCATGCCTCGGTGCGGGACCTTGGGGACGGCCAATACGTCATGGAAGCCTTGTTCTTCTGCTTCGAAGTGTTTTACCTTGTCTTGCTGAAACTTGAAAATGCCTATCTTTACTAGCGTTAGGCGAAGTTGTAATGCTCAGCAGTGTGTATCTTAACTTGATACCATGGTGACTTTATTAATTTAAAGTCGGGCAAAGTCTTTGCTTGTTATCTAAAAAAAAGATGATCTTACAGGTGTAGGAGAATGGAGGTTCACTAGCTTTTACAGCGACTCAGTGAGAGCACGGAGAAAAAGAAGTTGGGAGTTGCTCAAGTATATGCAGAATTTTTTTGATAATCCTTGGCTTTGTGCAGGGGACTTCAACGAAATTTTGTGCTCAACAGAACAAATGGGAGGTAATGATCGTCAAGAGTGGATAATGGAGGGCTTCAGAGATGCAGTAGATGAGTGCAGATTTAGTGTAATCCTATGCGGTGGATCTTTATTGTATGATATTGAGATATGAGATTGGAATCTATTATGTGTAAGATGTATTGATAGATGCATATATATTATGTACCCCGTTCTTAAGTACTTGTTCTGATTTAACTTGTATGCAAGAACATGTGTGGGGAGAAGTGTGTATTAGATGGAGTAGCATGGTGGTAGTGATTAAATAGTGACAACAAATTCAAGATCTATTATGGTATTTACCTTTATTTTGTTGCAATGCTAGGGATAAGGTGAATACATGTGCTATAATTATCATGTGACAGTGTGATAATCTTGTTTGTTCAAGGAAGCATATTTGATATTCAAACATTATGTCAAATTACTTAAAGCTATGCTCTGTTGATTCTTAATTCAACATTTCTTGGGGTTTTCCCTTTCTTGAGGAGTATAAGAGAGATGTGTTGCATCATCTCTATGTTAGTACGTAATGCCCATATGAATGCTTATCAAACACATGTTGAAGTTCCACCAATATTATGTCATTGATGAATTTTTTGTGTCCACTACAATTTAAAAGAGAGTAGACAAAGTGAACCCATGAACCCCCGTCCATTTAAATCATTAGAAACACCTTTCCAACACTATTACCATATCTTTTATTTTCAGTTATTATTTAATCCGAACTTTATTTACCTACACACATATAAAACCGAAAAATCATTATCCCTTTACCGTTCTTATTTAGTTTGCTTAATTTGTTTACTTTACTTTATTTTACCTTGAGTTTTACTTGTATTTCCTATTAGTAATACGAAACCTTGTGCTTGACAACCACATGGTGGAGTTGGGGACACAAGACAAGAACTTTATTTTGCAGGTTACTAGAAGAGAAGAGGAAGAATTTAGCTTCTAAGCCAATTTTCTGATAGTTCGATATCAACCCTCGAGTCACCTTTGTGGGGAAAAGACGCTTGCTACAACACTCTTCACTTGGAGTCCCAGCGATTTGGTACACACCAAGTTGTTGCCATCAGACGTAAATGTGGAATGGTTTCAGTTCAAGGACCTTGAATCTATTTTTCAATGCAGCAAATGCCCTCTCAATGGTGAGTCTAAGGCTATAGTATTTGACATTGAAGAATTTGTTGGTTTCTATGGTCTATTCCTTATAGTGAACTCGTTTAGATGGTACCTGGTTTTTCCTAAAGGGTGGTAGAATCCTAGACCGGCATGCATATCTAGCATCACCGAGGTAGTACTTGCCATCAGAGATTTGTAACCCATCAGCTCTATACAAGGTGTCAGCAAGAATGCTTCCATCATGAGCAGATCCTTTCCAACCAGCTAGCACATATGTGAACTTTCGATTGAAATCCACAACAGCCAGCATATTATGACGGGTGTAGCACTTCCTCCCTCTATATGTTGAAGATTGTTACTACGGCACTCAAATAGTCACATGAGTATCATCGATCGCGCCAATACAATCTTGTCAAGAAACGAACGGAGAGTCATGTTTTGACCATAGTGTCCTTAGATGAGAAGAAACTAGGCATTTATTTCTCACCTTTAAATATGGCGACCATCTGTAGCTATTTTTGATCTTGGAAGGTGTGCAACCAGTTGGTGGCTTGATCATATCTCCTCCGAGCTCTCCAACTGCATACAACACCTGTCTGAAATACCAAGAATTAATTCCATTGATCTCTTGAATGTGCTACGGATCACTAATCCTCTGGTTATGACCCACAACCTGAAGAAACATGGCAACTTTCTCTTCCATAGAGGTGTGGATGCTATCTTCAAGCAATCATCTCTCCTTGAACGTTTTGACAAGTGCATAGAAAGAGGTTCTTCTCATCTAAAGCATTTGGGCATACTCTACATCATTGAAGTTGTAGATGTAGTTCAGATATGCAATTATCTCCTAATCTCATTGTAATATAGGACCATATGTGACCCGAATCAAGGCAGCACCCCAGACTTCTCTCTTGTGTAGCAACATGATCCAAGCCAGAATGATAGGAATCGTTGTTATTTCCTGATGGATAAGCTCGAGATGGTTGACCTAATCAAAGCGATCTAACATGAGCACTGGCTAAATTGACCATATATAGTACGTGCTAAATCGATCTACGGTGGGTGCATATAGTAGGGGAGGAAAGTGTGCTTTAGTTTTGCCATGGCATATGAGGGAGATGAGCTAGGGTCAGAGAAGAGCCCCTACCTTTGTTGGACACAACATCGTGGATCCGGTGCTAGAGATGAAGAAGACGATTTCCTCCTCCAGACGACGGTGACGGTCCGGTGCCAGAGTAGAATGAATCAACTGGGAGGGGGGTTGATCCGCCTTCCCGCCGAATGAGGATTTTTTGGTGGGTGCAAATGCAGGAGGTGAACGAATAGAGGAGGTGACACCTAGCTTTGCCGCGAAACACCGCCAGGATGTCGCGGTCCCCCGCCATCTCGCGTCGAGCTCCCTCGTGCACGGTGTCTTTGCTTTTTGCACCGTTGTGGCCTCACCATAAAAAGTTGTCGATTTGGTTGTTCCCAGCGGGCCTGGTCCGGAGTGCTTTAAGCAGCGTGCGGCCACAATGCAAACCTCATGCAGCCATCCAATCACTCGTTTTTCGCATCTAGCGGGCCTGGTCCCAAAGTGCTTTAAGCAGCGTGCGGCCACAATGCAAACCTCCTGCAGTCATCCAATCACTCGCTTTTCGCATATAGCGGGCCTGTTTGGAGAGGCAATGCGAGCTACCAAACACGTTCTGATTGTTCATGAGTAAGTACCAAGTGAGTGGTGCAAAATCAGCAATCCATATTGGAATTAAACTCTCAACTCGATGGATCTTGAAATCTTGTACCCCACGTACGTACCAATCAGAATTCAGAAACGAGAAACGTGTTCGTTCGTTGGCTTTGCGACTGCAACAGGCAGATAGCGAACGATTTTTGCTCCGTGCCACACATGCGAACCACGCCGACCAATTTACAGACCACGACTTCAAGCAGGCCGGGAGAGACGGTCACATAGCGCCGCAAGCAACCCGGCCACCATGTGCTCACATGTAAGTAGAGCTTCCTTGTCAGTTCCAAACTCCTCGCAAAAGGCATCCGGATCAGAGAAGGAATCTGCCAAAACACGGTCGTTGTCTAATTGGCTAGCCGGCGGGCGTATAAATAGAGGAGCAGTGCCGAAGGTAGACGACACACAAGAAGGAAAGCAACACCACAACAAGAACAACAGCAGAGACCAAGGTATAGAGAGAAGCTAAGCTTGAGTTGAGCTTGAGCCGCGATGGGGTTGCTCATGCTGCTCCTGGTCGTCGCGGCAGCGGCGAGTGCTCCGGCAGCGGATGCGTGGGGCAAGGAGGGGCACTACATGACCTGCAAGATCGCCGATGTAAGCAAACCGAGGATCATTTGTTTGTTAGGTGCTAGCACCAGCGACGCTCGAGGTAGAGGGGTATATATACTCTGTTTGGTGATCGGTGTGCAATTTTGCTGCTGCAGAACTTCCTGACGGAGGAGGCGGCGACGGCGGTGAAGGGGCTGCTGCCGGCGTGGGCGAACGGTGAGCTGGCGGAGGCGTGCTCGTGGGCGGACTCCCAGCGGTTCCGGTACAAGTGGTCCAGCCCACTGCACTTCGCCGACACCCCCGGCGACTGCGAGTTCAGCTACGCCAGTACGTGCTCATCTCCTTTGCTGCTTCAAGCTTACTTAGTTATTTACCCGTGCAGCCGTGCTTGCTGTCAACCGGCCATGCATGCACCCAGTTTTAGCTGTGGAGTAACACTTTTAGCCAGTACTTATTTACTCTCAGGAAAATCATTACATGCGCTTATTCTTTCCGGTGAAGCTTAATTAGTCGGCGCTTTTACTATTTCGCTAACCTAACCTTAGTAACAGCATGTCGCGATCGGACGTTGAGTGGTGCTCTGACATTGAGCTTGAGCCCGTGCTTAATTAGAGGTCCGTCCCGACACGTTATTTGCCGTGCTCGCGTGCAACCCTGGGCATACACGTACCTCACGTCACCTTCACTCGTTACTGAAGCAACCCTGATCATATCTATCTGTCTGGTCAGTAGCAGTTGTAGCTAACCGCTTCAGAGGAGAGAAAAAAAAAAGGCATAGAGTTTCGGACAGGAATTTGGTGCACATGGGTGCCAGTGCTCCCTCCAGTTTTAGTTTTTTGAAAATTTTAAAATCTCACACTTTTATGTTTTCAAAAATTATGACGTTAAATATGTGGATAGATATGTTCATGAGAAGTGTATGCAAAAAAGTCCCAGTAAAAAATACTTTAAATTTTAGGAAATACAAAAAAAAACAAATTTCTGACAAAAGGTACACTATTGTAATACTGTTTTACTACCATTAACTGTCAGAAATTTGTCTTTTTTATATTGTTCAAAATACAAAGTATTTTTTAACGGGACTTTTTTGCATACACTCCACCCGTATATATCTATCTATATATTTAAAGTCATAATTTTTTGATACTTAGAAACTTGAGATTTTAAAATTTTCAAAAATCTGAAAGTGAGAAGAGCACTGGTGCCCATGTGTCAAAGACACTTTCCGTAGAGTTTCTCTCTTTGGTGCATCTCAAAGGGAATATACTACGGAGTACTTCTTCTGATAGGAATAGGATGACTGACTGGCCTGCCAATCTTGCTAGATTGGGCAAGCAGGTTAGGCCTTCGTCACTGCTCAAGCATGAACGAGGCGTTTGCTTGAGCAGTGATGTCGATCGCTGACTCTCACTGAACACTAGCTTGTCGACGTTGTCGTAGAGCTCGCGGTAGGATATATACGGCCTTGCGGCCAGAGTTTGACAAGCAAGAACAACAAGCCAAAGGCCAACCAACACACACCTAGATCGCGTCAGAATCATCACATCATTTCTCTTTGTGCTTCCAAGCTAACTTGTTTTTCTTTTCGGACAGGGGACTGCCACGACACCAAGGGGGAGAAGGACAGGTGCGTGGTGGGGGCGATCAACAACTACACTGCCGCGCTCAAGGACTCGTCCAGCCCATGTAAGCTTCACTCGTCGATGCACGTTCTCCATTATTTCAGCCTAGTCAAGTACTGTGTTCTTACGCCATCCATGGGGTTGCTGAATTCTGGCGCCAGATGATCCGACGGAGAGCCTCATGTTCCTGGCCCACTTCGTCGGCGACGTGCACCAGCCGCTCCACTGCGGCCACGCCGACGACCTCGGCGGCAACACCATCATCGTCCACTGGTACACCAGGAAGGGCAACCTGCACCATGTATGGGACGTGAGCGTCATTGAGACGGCGATGAAGGACTTCTACGACAACGACCAGGCCACCATGATCGAAGCCATCCAGCGAAACATCACCGTAAGCTGCTACCTACCTCTGCACTGCACACCAGTGTCTTGCATTCCATCCCATGAACCATACCACTCCAGCTTAATTTCACCTCGAGTAATTTTTGCAGGATGTCTGGTCCAACGAGGAGAAGCAGTGGGAGGCGTGTCGTCTCCGGACAAAGACCTGCGCTGAAACGTAAGAGTTCACCATGAGCTGCCAAGGTGAAATATATATCCTGCAGAGCCTGACGGCTGAAGGTGAACTGCAGGTACGCCAAGGAGAGCGCGCTGCTGGCCTGCGACGCGTACGAGGGCGTGGAGCAGGACATCACCTTAGGAGGTAATGACAAATCGATTACCCAATTCGAAGGCGCTGCCGGTTGGAAGTAAGTGCATGTGGTGACATTTTATCGGGATTAAACTGCGTGCAGATGACTACTTCTTCAAGGCGCTGCCCGTCGTCGAGAAGAGGATTGCGCAGGGAGGCGTGAGGCTGGCGGCCATCCTCAACAGGATCTTCGGTGAAAAGAATGGCAGGGTGCAGAGCAGCTGATCTGATTTCCTACTAGTAGAAACTAAGGAAGAACAAGATTATCATGTCTGACCATGTTGCTTCACCGAATCCAGAATTCACGATTAGATGTATTATCCCCATTCATCGAAGCAGCTTAGAGTTGCTGCAGTAATTCATGATACATGTACCACTACCTACATGATGATGTATTGACACCATTGTATCCTACTCCTATTATTATGTTTTACCATCCAGACTGATGTACACCACACGAACACTCAATAGTGAATAAAATTTAAAATGGCAAAGGATTTATCACCATTATTATACCTGACAACTTATAATTTCCTCGCTATAAAAAGGCGATAACTGAGCCTTGCACACCTACTAGTCAGTGTGAAGAACTTGAGAACCTCTTACGGGGCAAGGTCAGCAACTCTGCATAACAACAGTCTGCCTTCTGCCCTGTCTTATCCTTCTCCCATTTTTGAATTTCTATGATATTCAGTAACAAATCAATGCGGAATCTAAATTCCACTCTTCGTGCTATGATGTAAGCTTCGCATTTTGCATCCTAATTTTCTTGCCAACGAGGATCTCCACAATATGGTTAGTAAAGATGTAGCCTGTACAACCACTACATATGGAGTACAAGCCCAACTTGGCGTACAACTCCTCATCACATCCCCGAAGTTGTATTTTTGTTTTTCGAAAAGGCAGGTTAATTCCCTGGCCTGCACACGGAGGTTGCACGGATGAACACTTGGCGTTTATGGGCCAGACAAAGAAAGTAAAGCCGCCTGCAAAAGTAAAGTAAAAATAAACCCATTTCTGAGGGGCGCTTTTGTGCTTAAATACTAGCTGAATATTAAAGTTATGATGTAGCTTCATACTGGAACACTGTTCATTGCCCAAAACTAGCACTAGCAAACTGTAGATTGTCAAATGCCTTCTGAATTCTGGTTACATAGAAAGTTCTCATAAACGTTACAGGTCTTGGCAAATAAAATTCGTAACAGATACCCTTTTTTGTCCTTAAATACAGATTAAAAAATAATTTACCTTATGAAAAAAATAGAAATAGGAAAAATAAATTTTAGGGGGCAATCTGCAATACGGTTGCTGTGACGGAGTGATCAAAACACTCGCGCAGGGCAACTTCGTGACCCGGTATTCATGATTTGAGTTCATGACCAAAACGCACATCTGGGGCAATTTCATATACCAAATTGGGGTTTTTCTCTCAAAAATATAACAATCAAGGATGGGCATATAACAATGTTATGATACAAAAAAATGTAGAAGATTCAAAAGTGGAAAAGGCCAAAAGAGTAGTAGTAGAAGAAGTGGGAGACATACGTATCCTTGTATTGCATTTTGCATCGCATCCTCGGATATTCTTGCCACTACTACTTCCTCTTCTCGAGTTACGGCCTACTTCTCTTTATTTTAATCCTCTCCGCCCTCCTCACCGTCATCCTGCCAAGCAAAATTAAACACCAGGAACTATATTCAGCTGCCTCTAGCATATAAAGAAAACTGAGATGGAATCAACTGGAGGAGATTTATTTATATCAGACAGAGGCAATTGAACTATATATTACCTGCAGATTTGGCTCGATCTTTGTATCCATCTTGTAGGGTTTGCTTGTGTAAGACAGGTACATTCTATTGTTGTCATCATCTGCATAAGCCTCGACATGCTGGATATGGCTAAACTTGTCCCACTCAGGGCCAGATTCTCCCGCTGCCATGGAAGTGAGTATCTCTGCTCTGCAGTCCAGCAGCAAATAGCTTGGCTTGACAGTCTGCAGGTAAAGTGGGAGTTCTTTTTCTCCATAGCACAGCTCAAGTTCGCGGAGTGCAGTCATCTCCTGCAGCGACTCGAGCTTTTCGCAGCAGCTGATCTCAAGCTTTTCCAACTTGGGAAAATTGGAGATCCTAGTCAGCTCTGGTAAGTCATACAGGTCAAGCTCAACTACAGAAGCAAAGTTCTCAATAGATTCGAGGCGCTGGAGTTTGTATAAGGTTAATGTTTTCAAATAATTTGCATGGAAAGCAAGGCCAGGGGGAATACACCTCAATTTGCAATCTTCAATATGGAGTTTTTCCAATAGGGGCATAGCTTGCATTTCCTCCTCCCATTCCCACTCCTCACATTCCAATAGTTCAGATAAGATCATCTCGTGCAGTCTTGGAAACATAGCTGCCGGCTGGGATGAAGTACGGTGACGTTGCTCGTAGGACTGCACGAATTCAGGGCCAACACGCTTTATTGCTGGAGCACAACTGACCTTCAGAAACTCCAAGCATGGGAGCTGACACAGACCATTAGGCAGTTGGGTGCAGCAAACCAGGTTATCTATCATTAGTATCTTCAAGCTCTTGAGGGGCGCCGGTGCTGTCGACATTATCCATCTTGGGATCTGACGCCCAAAATATCCATCTATGCGAATATCTTCTATACAAGAAGGAGGACAGAGCTCATCAAACACCTCTTCCAGTATTCCTTGATCCTTCTCAGAGGCTCCATGTTTGACCAGTCCATCATCCTCGAGTCTAGTGCTACAGTCTAAGCTCATCACAGAAAGATTCACCTTCGCACCAAGCCTAACCTTTGTCGCGAATGAGGCGTTAGATACATTCTCCAGGCCCACTAATCCAATGGCCCTAAGCTCGGAAAGAGGCCCAAGCTCTTCCAAACTGCACCAATCACCATCCATGTGGGCAAAAAAGGGTGTTGCTTTACACCGACCTGGTCGGTGGCAAAGCGAGGAGCCGCACACCCCCCCGGCCATTGTTGGGCCCGGCCCACGAACCCGGCTGGCTGTTTTTATTTTAGGTGGTCCGATGTGGCTTGCTGGGCCGGCCCAACAGCATCAGGTAAACGTTTTCTTTTTTCGTTTCTTTTCTTTCTGTTCATTTTTTATAATTTGAATATTTTAAAAAATGAAAATTTTAAAATCTGAACTTTAAATTTTAAAATCGAGAACTTCTGATTTGACAATTTTATTAATTTTTTTTTTTAAATTTGAACAAAATTTAATTTTGAACAATTTTAAGTTTGAACAATTTTATGTTTGAACAAATTTTAAGTTTGAACAATTTTAATTTTGAACAATTTTAAATTTGAACAATTTTAATTTTGAACAATTTTAAGTTTGAACAATTTTAAGTTTGAACAAATTTTCTAATATGAACATTTTTTATTTTTCAACAATTTTCAAATTTAAACAATTTTCAAATTTGAACAAATTATAAATTTGAACATTTTTAAAAAATTTAAGAAAATTAATTTATTTTTTCGGAGTTTTTAAAAAGAAAGAAAATAAAAAGAAACAGAAAAGAAAAGAAAAGAAAACAGAAAAACAAACAAAAAAGAAAAGAAAACGAATAAACAGAAAACGAAAATAAAATGAAAAAACGCAAATGGGCCGGCCCTATACCCGACCAGGGTGTGCGGTGCTGGGTAAGCACCGACCTGGTCGGTGTATAGGATTCGCCGCAAAAAACCCATATAGTGTCCTCAAATTTGTTAGAGCACGAAAATCCCTAGGCATACTTTTTACACATGTGCGGTCAATGTCAAGATATCTCAGTTCTCGTAACTTTACAATACTATCAGGAAGTTTCACAATATTCTCACAACCATCAAGACTAATGTGTTGCAAGAATTTCATCTCGTGAAGGTTCTCTGGCAGGTTTTCTATATCATTGCATTCTCCTACTGTCAAATACCTCAAGTGTTTGAGCTGACACAGGGACTCAACCAATAAGCCAAAATTTGATGATTCTACATGTAGAGTCCGTAGACTAGAAAAGGTAACCAAGGAATCACCAGGCTGAATCTTCAAGTTCCCAATCAATATTATGGATCTTAGTGATTTCTGCTCTTGTAAATTTCTCCATTCAAATTCATCTGATTCTACTCCCTGGGGTTTTATAGATAACCTAAGGAACCTTTGCAAACTATGTTTACTAACAGCTTCTCCGTTGTGAGCTACTAGTGCTTCATCTTTAGTCATAAAGTGAGCAAATGAACAAACAACATCATGCATGTTGCAAATATATTGGCCGACACATGATGTATCCAACTCTATGAGGTTCCTCGATATTAGCTCTTTATAGTACTCGCTTCCTAATTCCTCCAATATATCAGAGTCCCCATGAATAAACCCTTCAGCAATCCACATGCTAACAAGTTGCATATTATCTAATTGTTTGTTTTTTGGCTTAAGCGAGAAGTGCAGAAAGCATTGCTTTAAACAAGGAGACAAGTCCTCATAGCTAAGATATATTGCATAGTTTAGCTCTTCCGGCATCCGAGATACTGACCATATAGCATCATGTAGAACCTTTTCCCAATCACGCCGTTCTTTCTCCTTCTGACATAAGAGTCCTCCCATCACTTTTATGGCAAGGGGTAACCCATCACATTTTTCTATAATTTGCAGTCCAATATCCTTTAGCATATCAATCGCAGGATCACTTTTCTCTGTTCCAAGTACCTGCAGGTAGAGATGTTTAGTGGCTATTAGACGGTCTACTTAATCAACTGAGTTGCCACGCAAAATCGTAAAATTATCCATTGAATATAAATGATTTTGTAGCTGCCTCCTTCTCTATCTTGTTACCACATAAAAATGATCTGACTAGCTAGTTATCTCAGCACATATTAGAGAATTGGATACTGAAACAGCCGTGCAAGTAATTAATTCGGAATTCAGTTAAGGGATAGTTTAGTTATCTGGAGAACTAACTAGAACTTTAAGGTGTGCAACTATTGAAAAATGAAAATTCATCAAGTTTACTGTGGTGGTTATACAAGCAGTTAGTGGGGTGTAGACATTTGCTTCTGTCGGCCTATTTAAATGGGTATGTTCATCAAACAATACATAGTGACGCATTAAACACTAGGAGAAATTAAGGCGTAAGCATTGAGTGTACTCCTTCCGTCCCGGTTCATAGGGCTTACACGTATTTCTAGGTTGTAAATTTGATGAAGATAATATAAAATATATATTACAAAATATATATCATTAGAAAGCTTAGATGATCTACTATTTAATGATACAATTCTTGTATTGTTCAATTGATATTATGTTGATCAAATTAATAACCTAGGTATACGCGCAAGCCCTATGAACTGAAATAGAGGTAGTACATCAAAGTATCATGATGTCCATTGTTAGCTGATGAATAGATTACTATTCACTTGAAATAGAGTGGAGGCTACTAGTAGTTACTTAGTCACCTGCTTCGTGAGCAACAACCAGCCATCTTCATGCCCTAATTTGCTGACATGGTGATACGGTTGCACTGCTCTCATGCCTCGTGCAACTGCATCATATCTGGTGGTGATGAGGACTCGGCTACCAGTGGCGCCGTGGCTAAAAGGAGCACTTAGCAGGTTGTTCCATACACTGATATCCCACATGTCATCCAACACAAGAAAGAACTTCTTGTCCCTGATGACACTCACAAGTTCCGGCCCAAGTACAGCTTTATCTTGAGAGATTCTTACAGATTCGGGAATTTTTCCGTCGGCAGCACTGATGATGGCCGTCCTCAGTAGCTCAACCCCATTGAACTCCTGTGTGATACTCAACCATATCTTCTTGGCGAACTTGCCTTGGATGACCTCGTCGTTGAAGACCTTCTTGCTGAGGATGGTCTTGCCGATCCCACCAACACCAACAATGGCAACCACCCTCCTGCTATCGCTGTTGTCAGTGACCTCCTTCGTGAGCAGCTGGACAAGCGCTCTTGTGTCATGTTCGATCTTCTCTCCAACCACGGCCGACCGCTCCAGCAGGGGATCTGTCTTGCGATCAACAAGCAGAGGGCGGGTCGTATTCCGGTCTTGGTAGACTTCCAGCTTGATAAAACTGAAAGTACGAGCCCTCTTGGAGAGTCCATCCAGCTTCTCGTTGAGCGCTTGGATGCGGCTGCCAATGTTGCGGGCATGGAGAGGATTACGCATGCAGAAGAGCAGGGGGTTAAGGCACCCCATGTCCTTGGATGGACCCTGCTCCATGACCTTGAGCTGACACAGGTCGAGGATGTTGGTGACATCGTACATTGTGTGCTTCAGTTCCACTACCCAACCCTTCACACTCTCATCGGTGATGTTCCTCCTTTCAGCATCTGAAAGGAATTTCTTGAGGTCCGTGAGCGTGAGACTCAGTTTGTCGATCTTGCCGGAAACCCCGATCAGCTTGGCCACCTCTTCTTTGGCCATGTCAGCGATCATATTGGTGACATAGGATGTCAAAGCCGCCAAAACCCCTGCCATTTGTTGCAGGGCTGGCTCCCTCGAACTGCTACTACTGAAAACAAGAATGCAAATAAATTACTCGTTGCTTCACACCAACAATGCCATGCTAAAAATCTCTTCATACTATATGCCAACCATGGAAACTAAGGATAATTAATTCAATCACCACTCACCAGAGACTAGCATTTTCTAGAGAAACAATAAAACAGAGCTGTATATATGCAACAGAGGAGAATAGGAGATCATCCCTTTTGGAGAGAAAATCAGCTACGACGAAACGGAAAATCAAGCTATAGTTTTCTGTGGTGGAGCTGAAATCAGTTATACCTTAAGGTTGAATCAGTTAGAGAGATGGGATATAGATCTTCCTTGGTCCTAGAGCAACTACTCTCCCTTGCTCATCAAGAAGTAACCAGCGAGTGAGAGACCCTTGCTGCCCGGCCAACAGCTGCAAGGGATGCAGATCTAGTGAGGTAGTACTATATCGCAAGCAATCATCAGCACCATCGCTTATGGAATAAAGGTCCAGCTGGGGAATATTAGTCAGTTATGGAAGCAATTAAACAAAGTTCAATCTTACTTTACCTTAATTTTCTCGGGCGTGCACGGCCCCCTAAACCAAGTCCAGGAGGAAGGTGAAGGTGCCGACGCCGACAAGGAGTGAGTGGAGGGCTTCGGCTGATTCCCCCCTCAGGCCCTCACTTCGCCGGCAGCGCCGGCGACGAACTTTTAGTTTTTTTTCTTGGGAGGGAGAGAAGGCAACGAACTCTTGTGTACTCGCCTGCTTCGGCCGCTTGAGTTGAGATGGGCCGAACTCGGGCTGACACATCTTGGGCCATACGGCTCGCAACTTCATCCTTTGATTTCGTCTGTGCTCGTCTTGAATAATTTTTTAAAACAATCTCCAATCTTCGATGGGTATCTTCTCTCCAGGTTGTACGATCCACAGAAAGAAAAAACAAATTGATTTCTTGTAAGTTGGTTCCTAATTGATGATGTATTGACACTGCATTGTATATTCGTATTTCTGTTTCATCATTCAAAGTAGACGAATTTTTTACCAGGAAGGACTTCACCATTGTCAGTCATGCCAGAGAACATAGGTGAAAATTGACCTTTGGAATGAACTAACTAATCCTACATGTAAGAAATTCAGACGATAATCAAGCATAACTATGATTTTTCATGGAAGGGAAACAAAAAAAGTTATACTATTCATATATGTAATCTACGTATGAAATGAATGGCCCATAATTTGTCAGCTCCAAAACCAGTGGATTTACTGAAATATCATCTTAAAAGACACAGTTGATACACCTCAATACAAGTAAAAGTTGACGCAACCTTGTTCCAAACAAATCCAGAAAAAACGACATCAAGTTAACCGATGAAGCGAAAAGCTTCATTTGCCAGCACGAGATCACTGGAAGTGCAAGACAATTGTAGATTGCAGAGTTCCAGCACTGCTATTTGAACCAGCGTGTTTGAGAGAATGCTATGCTGAAGTGATGTTACAAGAGCTTCAGACCACCAGTGACGTCGTCAACCATGTCAGCCGGCCCTACAGTACAATCAGCAGCAATATATCAGTTCAACAGAGTCCACACGTATGAAAAACATGGCAGACTGAAATGTGTTCACGTAACTTACCAAGAATAGCCATGACTGTTCTTGAATCTACATGATTGCAATACAAGAAAATCAATCATAAGCATACATGGTAATGTGAGTTGGCAGGTGAAGACTATAACTGGATCTTAACAATTGTACAAATGAAGACTATAACTCACTTGGTGCAATCTGTGTTCTTCCAGCATCAATGGTAATGTGAGTTGGCAGATTCAAGGATTTTGCTCTCCCCTGTACCCAAAAGTGAATTTAAATTTCATGGAACTAGAAGAGTTAATCATCACAAAAGAAAAATTATGCCATATGATAAGCATGTCTCAGAAAATAATATAAACTTGCCTTCTGTTTTAAATACAGTAAGGGGTAAATAAAAGATTTCTCTAAAAGTAGAACATAGAGTATAAGGCCAAGTAAGAACCAAATGTTTCATTTTCTAACAGAAAAGGAAAAGGAACGAAATTATTGGAGTAGTTTTAGGAAGGAGATTCTCCAACAAAATGCCCAGTTTTTTCAGACAGAAATATATTAGATAATAATATCCTTTGCATTCTAATTTATCAAGCAACTGTTTGGAATGGATGTTTTTATTACTAATTGTTATGACTGATAAGAGAAAACTATTTAATTACTGTTTCGAACATGCTTTTTTCCTTTGTTACTATCTGAGTATCTGTTAATACCCCAAGTAGTTTCAAGATTAATGAGCTAGTGCTCGACAAGCAGAATATTTACTTGTAAAGCAAGCATATCTTCCTCGCTTTCTACTTTCACAACCACCTTAACTTGCCCACACCTCTCCCACCTGCAAAACATAAACATTAAAATAAAGGAATTTTGGTTTCCTTTTTATTATCTCTGTAACATTCTAGGATATTCGATTATACAAAAATATGAGCAGCAGAAACTAGTTATTAATCATTTAACAATACCTTCGTAATGACTTTGGTGCTCTCTGTTGGAGTTTCTTAAACAAGCCCAGTGTTGCATGGCTGAGCAAACAGAAAGAGGAAATAAATAGCATAATAAGCCATCACTCCCATGTAGAAATACCAAATACATGTAAAATAAAAACATCATGACTAATACATTTCTGAGAGTGATAACTTATGCACTTAGAAGCAAAGACAAACATGTTTCGTGATTGACATGTGTCATGCCCTTTGCTTCGTGCCAGCCAGCATGCCTCACTTGAACCAACGAAAGGTTCGAAGTTGGATTTGGTCTCTCGAAATCACTTAGATAGTCTGCTGATGCATCCTCTTTCTCTATGAGAAGATAAGATGAATTTCATGACCATTTGCCTCGTGACAACATGCTATGTTCCGCATCTCCTTGACAATATAAATGTAGTATCATGATTAACCTAATATATGTTCTTCAGCAGGCCTATCATTGTTCAAAGACATTGTGATGCCTTGCAGAATACAATCAACCACCTGGTAATAGACTGTTAGATTAATTTGTTTTTCTAGTTAGTACAAATAGGATCGAGGAATGTCATCATAATGTTGAATAAAGCATTTAGTTTGGTAACTACATTTTCCTTCACTGTCTTAAGGAGTTCAGGTGGAAAATCTATTGGCTGGTTGACATGGGTACAAAGAGAAACATTTGGACATCACAAGTCACAATAAAAATATAAGCACTCATGATTAATTTTCCCACGGTTATTTGGCAAAGCTGGGTATGAATGTGAGGAAAGTTTTCTTGAGTAAAGAAACCTTGCTGGTGCAAGCGTTATGGCAAATGCTACTACCATGTTTTTTTCCCAAAGACAATAGACAATTCCTAATTTCGAATAAGGTGAGGCTGGCACCTGGTTTTATCATACCAAACCAAATAGTCGTTCACTCCCTACCCCCCTCATTCTTGATACTATGGCATTGGGATATATCTAAAGGACATGACACCAGCTATTAGTAAACAGTAGTGTATAGAACACTGGCAGTAAGATAGATTCAAGTCACAATGCCACATGGCACTGGCATGACCAGTTTGTCATTGCACTTGCATTTTCATTCCAGACAGACACATACATGACATAAATAGCATGGCAAAATCATTTTAGGCCTTATTCCGCTCATATGAATTGTTGGTGCTAAGTACTAACAACAATATAAATTCCAAAACTGGTACTTGAACGGTTCAGCCCAATATTGCGAAGATGGACAGGCTTAACTTTAGATCGACTCTTAACCACACGGTACACTACTATTCCAACCCTCTGCGTGAACATCGGTTTCTTACCTAAGTTTCTTTTTGAGATATATGCACCATTAGTCACACAACTTGTCTAGGATGAGCATTTTAGTCACATAACTCGCAGGCTGTTTCAAATGAGAATCCTGATGAGTGAAAAAAAAAGTGTTACCTGCATTGTGCGGCGATTTTCCCCTTACCCATCTTCAGGTCGTTTCTGACCACTAGCACCTACACAGCACGGAAACAAAACCAACGGAATCAGTCCCCCTTTCTCTCCCCCGCATCAAATCAAAACACTTAACAAAACCAACGGAGCCAGGGGAGGAGCTCTTCACCCCCAAAGGGCAATACCATTTTGAAATCCTCGATTATCTTGGCGAGGTTCTCGATCTCCAGGGGCGCTTTGGCGGTCTGGGCCTGCGCCCTCTCGGCCTCCCTGGCGGAGTCGGACTTGGTGACCACGTTCCTGGACCAGAAGAGCAGCCTGAGCCCGGTCCGCTTCCGCTTGGCCGCTCGCTTGGCGCGGCCGGAGTTTTCGTCATCGTCTTCCTCCGAGTCTTCCTCGGAATCGTCGTCCCCGGAAGCGGGGCCGGCGGCGGCGTGGAGGGGGAGGCGGGCGAGCGCGAGGAGGTAGCCGAGGGCGAAGCAGCCGGCGGCGCCCGCGATGGCTGTGGCGGCTCCGGGGAAGGAGGCGGCCATGGGGAGGGTGAGGACGGAGGCGGTGGCGCCCATCGGGGTCGCCGTCGCCGGTGGCGGCGGCGGCGGGGGAGGTGAGCTGGGGGAGAAGAGGAGTGGGAGGTGGTTTGGGTTCCGTGGGGTTTGGGGATTGGTGGTTTAGTGGAGGTGATTATGACATGTGGGACCCACGGTGCAGTGGGTCACTAGGTTGCTATATGCTGTCGTGCTGCCCGGGTTTGGTGAACGCGTCGCGTTGGTATCTGATCGTCCGATTGAAATTGAGCGTTCGATGTTCGTCTTAGTGAGTTGGGACTTGGGAGCTACTCCACCCGTCCACCGTTCCAACTTAATCAAAGTTCATATCTAAAAAATAAATTAATCAACGTTCTTTTAGGTTAAAAAAATTCAAATCTTAGCCACACGTGTATGAAAAATATCAATCTTAGAAATTTTAATTTAGTTTCACTAGATCCATCACAAATCATATTCGTCTATTATACAGACTTAACGTCCAAGATTTTAGCACACCTTTATATAAAATTGGTCCAAGTTAGTGAAACTCGACTTAAGTAAACCTACAATTTTAAATTAATTCAAAACAAAGAAAGTACTCGACTAGCTAGTTACGAATCCGTTTGCTTAATATTTGCGGTCAGGATCAAGATACCTAACATTACGGAAGAAAAATTTAACTGTGCACCTATCCATCAAGCACGTATATATAAGCCCCATCTTGTAGGTGCTTACTATTTCGGTGTTCGGGCTGTAGATGCCCCGAGATATACAAAAGGCATGCATCCTCAAGCTTGGAGCTTATTTTAACCATAAAAGTATCTAATAAATTGTTTTCATAAAAACTGTAGTAAAAGCTTTTTGAGAAAATGGATATATTGCTATATATAATTTATGTAATATATAATTTATATCGTTATATGTAAATTCATGGTCAAAGTTTGGTCTCAAATTTCAAAGGGTCTTACATCCCCATGCAGAGGTACTATCATTATCCTTTCAGGTGCTCAATTTGACAACATCTATCAATTATTGTTTAAACACCTCACATGGGCCTCACGGTGATCTCTTTTCCAAAAGATTGATGGTAAACAAAATAAGGTTGTAGATTGTTTGGCTAACCATAGTACTAGTGTTAAATTAGTGTAACCATTTACCTCAGTAATAATAAAAAAGAAGAAAGTATTACATCATTCGTACTTACAATGCATAATGACTAGTGAGATACTCCCTCCGCTTGTATTTACTTTGCGTTCTCGATTTAGTCAAAGTCAAGGTTTATCAAGTTGGATCAAGAATGTTTGAAAAATATCAAAGGCATATAATATAAAAATCTAGTTTATGAAGATTATAATACTATCGATTTTACATTGCACATGTTGATATTTTTTCCTAAATGTTCACTCAAAGTTTATAAGTTTAACTTTAACGAAACTCTGAATACGAACTAATTGTGTGAATGGAAGGAGTAATACGGTCATTCTAGTTTTGATCGCAATACAAAGGCTTAGCTCTATTTTGTTGTTATGTCTTAAATCAAATTTACTACTCCCTCTAACTTTATAATAAATAAATCTCTGCACTTATTATGGATCGGAGAAAGTATATTATTAGTTCAGTACACATTCATATATGATCAAAAATACTCCAAAACGATAAAGGAGCCAAACTCAGATTTTTTAACGAACTAAGATCCTTGACACTGCCTCGCACTAGCTTGTTCGGTAATAGCTCCTAAAGTTCCAGGCAGCCCAGGGGCGGACCTACGCATAGCTCCCGGGTCCATTTTGATTTTCTCTTGCATGTGTGTGACACCCCGTGGAACAAGTTTAAAAGGTAACTTGTGCACAGTGATGCACCCTGTAATTTTTGGCCGTCCAACACACCAACTAGGTATGGGCCGGCCCAGTTCGGGTGTTAGTTGTTTTTTTAATAGTTTTCTCTGTTCTGTTATATTTTTTCTTTTCTGTTTCTTTACCTTTTTAGAAAAATTTCAAATCTGAAAAATGCTCGAATTTGAAAATTGTTCTGATTTTCTATAAATTATATCTTTTTTAAAAAAATCAAATTTAAAAATTATTCAAATCTGAAAAAAGTTCGGATTTCAAAAAAATGATTTCATTTTTAAAAATGTTCAAATTTGTAAATTATTCAAATTTGAAAAATATTTAGATTTTTAAAAAATAATTTTTTCAGAAAATATTCAAATTTGAAAATTGTCCAAATATGAAAATGTTCATATTTTTAAAAATGTTTACATTTAAAATTTGTTTTGAATCAGAAATATTTTCAGAATTAAAAAATAATTTCTATTTTAAAAAGAAAAGAAACAACAGAAAAAACGAAAAAAAAACATCTTACCTTATGTTGGGCCGCGGCCCAACTAGTAACACGGGGCCCGCGGGGTTGTGCCCCAACTGCTTGAGCGCCGACCTTCATCCCTATCGACTTTGTTTGAGCTCACTCGAATTTTCATGTGAGCTTAGGCCAAGTTTAATTAACTTGTGCGAACTCGGCTCATTTAAAGATGAGATTGTGATTTCTAAATTACTCGACTACCTATTATAGAGTTGAGACAAAAAAAAGTTACTAGTATCAAATATGCTATGGATCAATGTAAAATTGTAAACCGTGTACTATTTGTGGCTGCACACATACGTTTTGCATAGGTAATTGTCCTCTTTGTCAATGGCGCGCGCTGGAAATGATCTGAAAGAAAGGGCGACCTCACCAGTCACCAAATCGTTGCTCAGTTAACCAGCTACATACACACGCTTGCCGGCCGGCGCCGCTGCGATAGATCGTCTCTTTGTGGCACGATGTCGTCGCCGGTCACTCGCCGTCGATTCACGCTGTCGTGCTTACTGTCGCCACGATTTTTCCGTGGAGCGGGAGAGAGATAGGCCTGCACTTATAGAGCGATCGATCGAGGCAGGGGTCCATATGCTAGGTAACTACTCACGTACGTGCAGTCCTAGCCAACGTACGTTAGGCCAGGACCGGCAACAACTGCGCGCGGCACGATCGACATTGACATGGACAACTGAGCAGAGCTCGTCACGAGCGATCGTTCGTTAAGCCATCTCGCTACTCTACTGCCATGATTTTAGGATAAGAGAAACGGGAGTTTTCTCTCGCATCCAACTGACGAAGGAACATCTACAGTGACAAGAGCACAGGCTAAAGGCGAGATTTTCCAGAATTATGAGCTGCACGGGTACATCTATCTGCATGCCATGTTCAGCTCCACCTGTACGTGCAATGTCACAAGAGCACGAGCAAAACGTTCACGAAATAGCTAGGGAGCGGTGGTTGCAGAGCCCTTGTCAGGAGCATGTGCCTTCTCACGGGTCAATTTTTCAGTCTCCCATCTTTTTTTCGTTATGACAACAACTGAATCTATTAAATCGAAATACGAACAAATTTTAAAACCAAACGTGAGGAGGTGAGACGTGTGTGCATGTCAGTGTGTGTGTCGAAGCAAGCGAGCGTCGTTCAAGCTTCCGGTGCAAAAAAAAAAAAATCAAATTCAGAAATCACCACTACCAGTCGTTCTCAATTTTAATAAAAAAATATTCGTAGAAAGGCGTGATATTTTCATAACAATTGAGCGGCTAACACAACCCCAAAAGGGTACAAGAAAACTAACGTGTTCACGTGCTAACCTACATGCCACCCTGAATACAGCAGATGGAATACTCTCAAGCCTTCAACCTCGTCAATTTCTCGCCCGCACTCTCGGGCAGGACTACAACATAAGAGCCTTTCTCGCTTTCACTTGCTCGACTCCTAATGTGAGGAACGACCTCCCACCTCCAATCCCCCGCTGAAGATCCCGTAATTCCTAGCCGCAAGCCAAGCGAATAACTTGTATCTGAGTACGTCGATCGAACCGAGTATGTCCCATCCTGGTCCCAGTTCCACGTGACCATGTCCTCAATTTCAGTTAAATGGTGTATCAATTCCATAAATTGGATATAGCTCGTTCGGTAAGGACCAGGAATCCTAGATGGAGATAATCTGGTCTTGTTTGCCAGTTGAACCTTTGAAACTATGCCCCAACCGGCGAACAACTCCCCAAGGGTCAAGTTTTCTAAGTCTGGCCCAAGCTCGTTAGTAAGTTCCACTAATGGCCACGACGACCATGCAAGTTTCCATTGCCTTTGACTTCACCCTCGAGACCGATTAATCTTCCAGTGTGCTAGTTTTAACAACTCTCGTTCCATACACATGTTGTGGCACTTGTCCGTCCAGATTCGTGTCCTGCATGTGTTTGTCACCAACCATAGAAAAGGTCGATGCCTAGAAAATATGTTGGAATTTCAAATAAATTGTCCCATGCCCATATCCTATTTTAATTCATTCTTACAAATCTCAGAGATGAAATAACTTTAGTCCCATGTTGCTAATTCAAAACGAGTTTGACATCCTTAGAGCATCTCTAGTGGTTCCTCTAAATGAGGACCTCTATATCTCCATATAGATGACCATCTATAAAGATTCCCTTTTAAATGTTCTAAGTTTTTCAGTGGAACGTCTATATCTAGACCATCTATATTTTTGATAGTCACTGTCAAGTGGACCTCTTGATCTCAGAGGTGTGTGAGGACGTGTGCGCTGGGAAGGATTTTGCTTTGGATGGTCCTCGCTCCGTCCTCCAAATTTGGAGGATGAGTAGAGGAAATGGATGGTCCTCTATATTTAGATGGCCATTTAGATGAGCCACTGGAAGCGTTTTTTTAGCTCATGGTCATCTATACACATTTAGAGGATCATATAGAGGAGCCACTAGAGATGCTCTTATAAGGGAGGCACGCTTGTTATATGATTACGAGAAAATGACGCCTACACAAGTGCTTCTCCTTCGTCTCCCGCCTCGCCTTGTCACGACCCATGCGTTCCCATTTGGTTTTGGGAATGAGCGGATGTCACGTATACATGTTGTCTTCTTTTTTTCCATGGATGAGTGGATGAATATAAACGGTTGCATGATGACGTTGGGACTCCAGAGCAGAGTGTTGTGGTCAGCGAATAATTTTTTACACAAAGGTAACTCGAGGGTTTATTTCGAACTCTCGGGAAATTGACTAAGGCAAAGTAAAGAAATTGCCTTATGTCCCCAACTTCACCATGTGGTTGTTAACCACAATGTTTCATATTACTAAAAATAAAGTAAACTAAATAAACTAAGTAAATGCAATATAGAGATATTTGTTTTGAGGTTTTTTGTGTGAAAAGTAAACTAATTTTTTTATTTATTTTCGGATTAAAATATTGCTGCAAATAGAAAGTATGATAAATGTAATGAAAATGTTTTTTTTCTTATGATTAAAATAGGACCGGGGTTCATGGGTTCACTTGTCCACTCCTTTTTTAAGTTGTAGTGAATAATAACAATTCATCAATTAATGAGATAATATTGATGGAAATTCAGTATGTGTTTAATAAGCATTCATATGGGCATCACGTCCTAGCATAGAGATGATGCAACACATCTCTCTTATACTCCACAAGATAGGAAAAACTCCATAAAATCTTGTACTAAGAATTAACATAGCATAGTTATAAGTACTTTTATATGATGTTTGATTATCAAACATGCTACCATGAACAAACAAGATTATCACTTTTATCATGTAATAAACATAGCACATGTATCGACTTTCGCGTCCGTGGGCTAACGAAAACGGACAACGTGCGGCCACAAGTGTCCGATTTGCGTTGCCCTTTGGAGATGCCCTAGGAAGAGGGGATTGGGAATGGTGTACTAGAGAAGAACCGAATAACCGTATAATTAAATTTTCCTATGTTCGGTAGAGGTACACATTCACATTTGATAGGGACTAGGAAGTGTTGGCGCGGCGCACGCCGCGCCCGTGGGTTGAAATTGATGTTCGCAAAACCTAAAGCTAATGTTGGATTGAAGTAGTTCACGCGTAGAAGCAAAGATTATATATCATAATATATCCAGATTCAGTCACATAATCCATAGGATCACTTATCCCAAATAAGATACAATAGAGGTTAGATTGCATTAGTCTATGGTAGGACTACGTTGATGGGAAAAAATAAAAATAAAAATACAATAGAGGGAAGATTGATTCTACAGGGTATATTTTTCATAGTCAAGTCAAAAGTAGATTATGTACAGAGATGATGCAAGAGTTTTCTTTCTTGTTGATTCATTCATTGTGCGTCAGTGATTGACATCGGTTCCATATGTCAACAGCACCAGTGAAACAACAATGTGTACAACCCATGTAGAGCTGGTGTTGGAATCTGGGACGTCGATGCCTTTCTTCTCCGGTGTTCTGAAGATATCTCCAGACTTATCCATCATGCTGCAGTCTATGATCGCCCCTTTGTACCCAGCATCAGGGATTGGCCACGCCTTGTTCAAGCACTTGCTGTCGTCTCCATCCCACACGCTTTCCTTGAAAAAATCAATTTTCCATGAGATATTGTTTCATCGTTGTGTTTAAGTTTTTTTCTATTTGTTCCAGAAACTCGCAGTAGCACTGCCGTGGTTATAGTAGCGAAGGCTACTCTTCTCCAAGACTGCAGCATGATGGATAAGTCTGGAGATATCTTCAGAACACCGGAGAAGAAAGGCATCGACGTCCCAGATTCCAACACCAGCTATGATCGCCCCTTTGTACCCAGCATCAGGGATTGGCCACGCCTTGTTCAAGCACTTGCTGTCGTCTCCATCCCACACGCTTTCCTTGAAAAAATCAATTTTCCATGAGATATTGTTTCATCGTTGTGTTTAAGTTTTTTTCTATTTGTTCCAGAAACTCGCAGTAGCACTGCCGTGGTTATAGTAGCGAAGGCTACTCTTCTCCAAGAAACGGTGAGGACAACTGCCATTTTATCAGCAGAGGTGTATGTTTGCTTTCCTGTGAAGAACGAAACAAAGTATGCAGTATCTTCAAAAGAAATTTAATGTGTCGGTAATCGGATTTAACGTTTGATAGATAAAAAGATCAGTTGTACTTTACCGTCTCACCAGTATGGTTAGGTGATGAGCCAGCGAAATAGATTTTAGTCTTTTTGCTGATGTTCATTCCCAGCTAATCAGTTAGCTTCTTAAGAGTGATCTTGAAACGTTAGAACATCTCCACTTCGTCTAGCTTTGCTTCACCATCGTCAAATAAGGCATACCTGATCACTGAACATGGTGGAGAGTTTTGATCAGTTCAGGTATGTGTTGACTTAACTGTAACATCATACGTATGAATATATACTATGAAGCAAAGGAAATATACTTACATGACCTTCATCCTCATATTGGCTTTCTGCTTCACCGTTCCTTTAGATATATACTGGAATGCTTCTTCATATTTTTATACCTTGTGATCTGGTACTCGATCCACCCGGTAGATTATCGGATTGTTGTTGCTTGATTCCAGTATCAGCGGCGGCCAGAATGTGTATAAATCAGCTGGCAGAAAGTGTTATGCATGCCTCCTATGTTCTGTGAATTTCAATATTCAGAGAATCAAATATGCGTCTTTAAGGATATAAAGGGTCCTTAAACACGCGCCTTGAGACCTTCAGGAATTGAGGACTCAGCCATGCACACCAGGGAGACCCATTTGCTTCTGTTGATTGAGTCACCGACGAAGAGCAGCCTCTTGTTTCTGAGCTTTCAAGCACTTTTTTTTCATAGTTCAACATGTCATAAAATAAGAATAGGATAGAAAATTCTGACGACTCATGATCTTTCATTGTCCATCGGTTTCTTAGTGTGTTTGCTTTCTAACATGTCATAAACTATGAATAGGATGGAAAATTCTGACAACCCATGATCTTTCACTGTCCATCGGTTTCTTAGTGTGTTTGCTTTCTTCGAATTCAGCTTGAGAGCAAGCAAAGATTTACCCTCAAAGAGTTCAATTTCAAAACTGTCACTATTAAAGACTGGATATGCAAATAATTCTATTGCCAGATATGTAGCTAACCTAATCGAATTGCATGGAGAACTAAGTAGCACAAAATGGGAAAGATCTTTTAGTGTCCATTAGTTTCTCCGCTGAACTCTTTTTTTAGGAAACACCGACCTCTGGTTTAGCAGAGCATTCAGATTAGGTTTGCAATTTCAACGACAGTTTTATTCTTTACTTATCTTGCTTTCTTTTCTTTCAGCTGCAGACAAAGGAAAAAAATCACCTTCCAAACAAATTAATTTTCTCACTGTATTAGTGCATTGTGGATGATATATCCTTCACACAGGTACAGAAATAAATCCTGAATTCACACCTCTTGTGATCAAATTCAGTTACGCTATAAAGTGTTAACAATGAGGGAAATTTAATCATGTTATCAGATGGACTAAGTGAGAATACCTACTCAGATAAACCGCGTGCAAAATCACCCTTCATGTGTAAAAAAGTAAAATGTCGTTTGGAATACTGTGAAGTGTGAACAAACTACAACAGCCAAATCTTCATCTGTGTGTTTAGGCAAGATGATACAAAACTGGAAAATAATATTAAATGTAGTTTCGGAGAAACAACTACAAAGGGAACTGATATAAACAGTTTTAAAAAATGGTAAACTATATTAAGAAATACATACCACACACAACAATTGCAGAGTTCCAATCTTGCTGTGCTCGTCTGGCTAAACCTACAGGTCATTTACTGATGTACATGGCTTGGCAACTTCAAGAAAATGGAAGATTGTTTGAGTCTCCAGTGAGAACATTCATTCATAAACTTTGCAAGTTCAGGTAGCTCCTCCCAAGTAGAAAACTTATTAAGCATGAACTGCTCCACAGAAATGAAATTCTCCAATAAGTATGCATTTTTCTACTGAATTCGTGCTATAACCAGTGAGCTTAGGGACTATAATATCATCCTGCATAACCATATGTTATAGAACATAATGTAGTTCGATTGCCCTTCAAAATGGCTGTATTGCCCCCCAAAGAAAGAGCAAGAAGTTAGTAAACAATGGTTTCATTTACTACATGTCAAACCAAAATATTCCTCTTATTTTAAATAAAAGCCAAAAGAAATAAGAGAGAATAAATGATCTGGAAGAACTATGTCTTACCGTTGTTGTATTGAAGCCGTGTGGATTAGTCAATCACTATGGGGCGCAATCTATTCCAGCTATAATTAGATGCGAAATATATCATGCCCCAGGCTTTGTTGGTCGTTCTTTGAAGAAATAGCTGGCCATAATTCTTTGAAGAAATAGCTGGTCAACATAGATAAAGTAAACAACAATGTTCGGTAGAAGAGCCAATTCAATAATTCTGTATTTGATGCCAAGCATGGGAAGTGGGATGATTATCTAATTTTTGCTGATGAAAACTCCAACATAGTAGAAAGCAGAGCACAAGAGTTAAAAGGAGGCAGCAGAGGATCCAAATTGTCCAGCCTGGAGGCATTTCACAATAATACTTCATCAGACAGACAGGAAACAAATAGCACACTTGAATCTGCATTCAATCATCCTTTCAATTAACCGAGTGTAGATGAACTGTAACAGAAGCTACATGTAGTGTTTGTCCTTCTGAATCCCATAACCAGCTCCCCCTGTGGATCGTTTGAACTAAAATTTAATGGACAACATAACAAATAACAGAGTTATAAGGGCCAGGAAGATGGTCACTCCGAGAAAATTCAGAAACCTCAAAACACAATAGAGTGAACCACAGATGGAGAAGCCATTCTCTATGCAAGACTGAAACTGTGACGTGCGCCTAGAAACACAAGAATCGTGTAGATTGCTATACCAATCCACGACTGGAATTTATTTGGAAGACTGAAACTGTGGCGTGCACCTAGAAACATTCATCAATTCTCCTTGCAAGTCGAAAACACGCTCCACCAGTCTCCTGGCGACATCTTCCTGAAGCCTGCACAAATTCGTACAGCAAGACACAGCTGAAATCAGATTTTGGCCCTTCACATGATATTCTGCAGTAGGCGATTTCAGGGGAAGAAAGTTGAAGTTCTTATTTGACATGGGAACAAAACAAACCAAAATTGAATCAGCCAAACTCAAACATACCTCAAGGGCGTGCTTGTATCAACTGCCGCAACTGAGATCTCGGGTAATGCAGTGGAGATCTGGCGCAAGGGCGGCCCTCGCCAGTCCACTTCTGGAGTGCCTCTGTCGCGCTGCACTTCACTGGTCGCAGCCAGAATACATGGCTCCTCAGGTCGTCCTCCTCGCCTACCACTACGACCACTTTGTCAATGTCATCCGCGATGCCCAGGGTAGCAGCAGAAGCAGGGAACGGCATCCCCGAAGTAGATGAGGTGACGGAGGAAGATTGCCGCATAGGGCTTGCGCCGATGGAGCTGGGTCGGGTGGGAGTGGGGGCCAGGGGGAGATAGGGACCGCGAGTTACAGGCAGCTCGGATGAGCATCGCCGTCCCTAGGGGACTGATTCCGTCCACCGTCAATTTGCCGCCGGTGGAGTGGTGGACAACCTCGCTCGCCTCCTCCGGGTGCAGGGCACCCCGACGCCTTTGCATCCGCATCTGGCGAACGCAGAAGCCGCGTCAGGGACGTGCGTGAGCCGACGCTGACCGTCGTTGTCCCGGCTGACGACCACGACTTTCTGACTCCCGTGGCGGCCGCCGCTGGACGCGGACGTCCGCGACCACGCCGGGTACACCTCACCAGCAGCTTGCTCCGGCCAAGCTCTGGTTGACCTCAACGCCGGCCGCCATTCCCTGCCGCCTCGACCTGGTCGCTCAAGCAGGTCCGCCTGCACCGCCTCTTGATGTTAGGCTGTAACGCTCGCTGCTCCACAGTCCACTCCCAAGCTGAGAAGGTGGGAGGGTCAGAGAAAATGGCAGAAAAGGAGAGCACGGGACGTTTCCGGAGACAGATAGGAGGAAAAGGTTGTGGCAAGCAACGTGTCATCGTGGGAACGTGGGGTACATCACCGGTTTGACCGCTGAGACCGCTGAGATCGAAAGACCCAGACGCAAAGCCTTCGTTCATCTACAGAGAAAAATTGCCGACGTGTTAAAATTTGATTGGATAAAAGCTACCATCTACAGTGCTTGAAACTCTAAGATTTCAGCAGATGGGTTCAACTTTTATATATAGTACTAGGAAGTTTCAGCGCGGCGACACGCCGCGCCCGTTGTGGTAAGATTTTTGACGATGAGATGCTGATTTGTTTTTTCATCTAAAAGGAACCTGGACGTTTTAATAAGGAATTTGGGCTCGGCCCTGGAAATCGTTGTCAACAATGATGAGACTGTGAGGTGAAAAATAGAGGATGATATTATCTCAAGAAGAGAAAAAAACTTGAAACATAGAAGTTACACAAATCAGCAGTAGTTTAAACTTTAAAGGGAAAACACATATAACACTTCCACATCGATTACAGGATGTAGAATATAACTGCCAACGTAGGAGCAAGCCGAAACACTCAGTGATTTTGGACTTTCCAGTACAAAAAAACTCATGCGGACGCAAGCTACAACTGCTACATGATATAAGTAGATGCAACCAAACACCAATTCTTCGAATACTACCATCACGATGTGGAAAATTCCTAACCAAG
Organism: Lolium rigidum; assembly: GCF_022539505.1. NCBI lineage: Eukaryota > Viridiplantae > Streptophyta > Magnoliopsida > Poales > Poaceae > Lolium > Lolium rigidum. The sequence goes on along the minus strand of NC_061514.1, from coordinate 39,668,332 downwards.
CAGAGCACCTTATATACCTCAGCATCCAAGGTCCCTCAATGCTTGTCCAGCAACATGATTTTCAACTGTCAGGCGAAAGCCACACTGTAAAAGCATTAGGAAGTGCTGAATTACTAATCAGTAAAATATAAGTTGTGATCTGACACAAAAAAAGGACAACATCTATCAGAAGTCGAGAAAATACACAGTAAGACATGAGTCCCACTGTAAGAGAATTAAAAGAATCCAAAGCACAAAGAAGAACATCGTGGCAAATGGCACATGCATCCAAAATAATGCCATTACAAACAACACCTTTTAGCTGCAGAGTGAAAAGCTTAAACGATTTGAATATGAAAAACATGCATGATACATCACTGACGTCTGAATCCTCAACCTATGCCTCATGAATATGCAGACTTGCAGTACAATCGTATCAGTACCATATGAAAATGGATGTATCTATGGTTCAGCCAATTTTGTAACAAAAATAATAATAAGCATTATTTTAAATCTAAATGAAAATAAAATAGAACGGTGAAAAAGAAGTCAAAAGGAGCAGTATTTAAATTGGTCTGGTTGTACGGAGAGATATGAACGTAAACTTGTTAAATTGCTTAATTGCAGCTTTACTAAATCGAAGCTCAGTACCACTTGAAGATGACAGTACGAATTTTGTTCATGAAATAGGAATGGAATTAGACTTTAAACATTACCTGTAAAACCACAGTAATAGATGGCGATGCATATATTATGCACAAATAAATCAAAGAACACACAAATAAGTACACAAACCTGAAACAGGGGACACACAAATTGAACATACCTGGCGCAGACTACCATGAGCTAACATCTAAAATAAGGAACGGCAGGGAAACTGAAACATCCCATCAAAAGGCAGCCCAACAAAAATGCTCTCTAAAAAAATAATGGGTAAAACTCTGAACGCATCTTTTATGCAACAAAGTAAAAACACTTTAACTTGCATCTATATGAAGGTGATAAATTCTGCTAATGAAGAGATAAACAATGACATGTGGTTTCTGTCCGCATTTATATATAATATTATTCTATGTAGCATATGAGCAAAGGATTAGCATGTTGACTATAAATTTATTCAAGCATATGACTTGGCTAATTTGATCAACACAATTTCAGACATCGATAGTATATATAGAGCTCTTAACAAATAAGTAGCCAACGTTGATAAAAGGCAGTTTTATCCATTGTAATTCACCCATCAACAATTGCATGGAGTGTCACACCGATTGGTGAAAAAATTGAATGCTACTTTGCAGGGGAACTCCGTCCATTAATTTCCGAATAAACCAAAGTTCCCTTTTACTCACGGATAAGATAATTGTGATCAGAAAGAGATAGCATACCTAGCTCTCACCACAAGGGACCAAGGAGCTGGAGCATACTGGTTGATCTATCTTGGACAGAAGCCATAGGCGATGTCTTCCGCACAATGTATATATGGATGCAACGGTGACCAACCGGATGCGCCTGACTATACTAAGATGATACCTCACCAAACATTATAGCACATAATTGAAAAAGGAAAGATATCAAAACGACATGCTGTGCAGAGTCTAAATTTACTCCCCACGGTGATTACAAATCTACGAAGTCCAGACACCTGCACCAAGAACTGGAAAACTCACCATTGAGCATATCACTTTTAAACGGTTGGCTGCAAGACAAAAGCACAAAGTAAAAGAGCAGTGATGTTAGATAGGTACCAAGAAGTAAGGAACTAATTAAATTCATTCAAGAAATGGAGTCTATTGGAATAGCCAGGCTGCTATTAATAAGGTTTCTGTTTTTGCTCCATGACAAAGAGTAGCAAATAATACTGACTAAGTTGCATATGTCAAACATATGCTGTACAACTGAACTAACACTGCTACTTGTTGGCGCCATCATATTAGTTCTTATTCAGACCACAAACAGATGCATCATATAGAAGGCCATCAAATAAGCAACCGTTTGTATACTTTAGAGCCCTGGCACATGGTGCTCCATGCTTTGATGTTCTGAATCAAAAATATGAACAGACTTCCAAGCCAGAACATGCTGGTTGAAACCTCAGATGAAAGAACCACCATTACATTAATAGAACAGGAAAATGAGCAGCCAGACGTAAGCAGATACGACATATTAAGTAGGTCAAAGTAAACTAAATAAAGCTAGACACCAATTATTAAAGGTGCATTGACAATAAGAATCACTACCAAATAAGTTTCAAACTGATCCCTCATCGGTGTCATGCAATTTCCTATATTCTTACAGAAAGGGAAGGAAGTAAAAGATAGGGACTACTTTTTTGTACTAAATGGAAACGCATAGGTGCAGACAAAGAAATGGGATTGACCACACATGAATATTTCTGTAGATTCAGTTAGGTTGCAAATAATCTAGACATGAAAGGACTCAAGGGAAATGAATGAGTTCACTATATTATATATTGATTTCGTTGTAGGATGAATATCTCTGTTCTCTGAAAACAGTAGAGGGAAAGAAGCAGGTACTAAAGCATTGTAAAAATCTAACCATCCACAGATCTAAAAAGTGCATGGCCATGTTTTAGAGAACTCATTTCTGCTATAATACTAAAATTGAATCCTTTCTTTCACGTTTGCCAAAAAATTCTTACAGAACACCAAATCTATATGTAACTATATTGCTGCAATTTCAACGTAGTACAAAGAAATGACCGCAATAAGATAAATTCAGCAGTTCATGAAACCAGTTGGTCGTCAATCTATTTGGACTACGAAAGAGAGGTAGAACTTAATCACAGTTTATGTGGGCATCCACATCAAGATAAACCGAATGACCGTGTGGTCCGTGAACACACCCTATCAATGCTCAAAGAGGAAATATCGTGTACTGGTGATGACGTGATTTTCTAACTTGACTGAACAGAGAAGTTAGGAGAGAGATGAAGTACGGAACGGTGGAGAGATCAGAGATGAATTTGTCACCTGGGCGGGGACGGGGTCTTGGAGCCCCTGAAGCTGTTCTGACTTGTGTGTTGTGGATCCACCGGCACTATCATCTCGTGGTAGTCGAATCTTGGCGTGATCGGTTTCCATGCCGCCGGCTTTTGACCTGAGTCGCCAGTGGCACTCCTACCTCTCCTCTGCTTTCCTCTGCACGAAACGGCGACGGCCGCTGGGCGAGATCGCGGTGAGGCAGGAGCGGAGGACGGGAGGAAGGGCGACTGCCTAGCTGGACGCAGTGGTCAATGTCTGCGGCACGCCCGCAAACAAATCCCCAAGGGACAGCGCCGGAGATTCCGGCGCCGTGTTCGCCCAGGAGGCCTCGCCTGCGCACCTCGTCGGCAGGCTCCCTGCGCCGTGTTCGCCCAGGAGGCCTCGCCTGCGCACCTCGTCGGCAAGCTCCCTCCGACCAGGCGGAGACCGCCAGACACAGCGACCGCGGTGCCACAAACGAATCCCCAAGCGACTGCATTGGAGATTCCGACGCTGTGTTCGCCCAGGAGGCCCGTCGCCTGCGCACCTCGTCGGCGAGCTCCCTCCGACCAGGCGGAGGACGCTTCCCATGGCGTCGGCGGCGACATCAGCGCCCGTTCGGGCTGTTTTTTGATCCAGCTTCTCTCCTTCTCCGCCAGCCGGGAGCCCTCATGTGCGTATATTGTATCGCTCGCGTTTTGATTCATGGGGAGGCCGCTCGAGATAACGGGACAGAGAAAGAGATGGAGACTCGGAGAAAATTCGAGAAGTAACCACACCGCTTTGACCCGTGTGGAAAGTTGAAACGGAGCGCTCGTCTATCTACGGTAGTAATCGCTGACACGTCGAGATTTGATTGGATGAGATGTTATCATCAACAGTACCCAAATCAACAGTACCTAAATGTCTAAAATTTGAGCAAAGGGGGTCAGCTTTTATATATAGTATATATAATATTTGGTTTCATGCCTTCTCACGCGATGAGGGCATGAGACGCTAGCACACTAGCACATTTGTACCATCATTTGTTAGCCAGCTAAATGGATTTGCCCAGCTTAAATGTGTTGCTTAGTGATTGTGTTAGACTGGACTCAATATTGAGAATGTTTCTGAAATAAATATTAGGGTCGAGAATGGATATTTAGGAGACGCTGACGGTGTAACTCAGTCGATCGAAGCCTTGCCAGCAAGTCGTTAGACTCCTATGTTTTCCTAAAACTGTTTTATGGGTTACAGTTTATTCCAAAATCGTGCTACATCTGCACGGGTGAGAAGGTGAGTGTAGCCGGGTAGGTATAGTCGTCATCCTATGGCGAGATCGCCGGTTAAGGGTCTCGACCCGTGGACCTCTGATGATTAAGGCAAGGTAGGAAAGCAGAGGTGATGTACGAGTTGGATAAAGGTTTTGGTCGTCCCTTGGTCTAGTCAAGCGCAACGGTAGCGCATGAACAAAATTGACCAGGTGACGCTATAAAAAGCAGTACACACTCTTAAGTAATAAAACGCCCCTTATCGAAATGAAAAGCAGTACACCTCTGATCAAAGTAAAATGTGATATCACTCCTAACTTCCGGGTTTGGAAGTGTGTCGTGTGGGTCTTCCTCTAATGCACCAGCAGTTTCATAAATAAAGATTTAATTTTCCAACAAAAAGGGAATCAAAAAATTATTTCTCATAAAAGTGTTTTCGGTCGGACGGCTCGGTAGCCGTTGAATTTTTGTTTTCTTTTTAAAATCATACACCACCCCACCCCCAGCGACTTGCAGAGTACTTATTATATACGTTCTCAACCTTGCTTTCTCCGTTGTTTTCAGAGCCCGTGATGTATGAAAATTCTGAGGAGGTAGAGAACGGTCCTTATGATGAATCCGGTACTTCTGAATTTGGTGCTTGTGATGGCTTTGACCTTGCTGAAGTGGAGTATGATAATGGGGAAGCCGGTGTCCAAGGCTACGAGGAGTAGATTTATGGCTTGTAGTTCAACCGGGTGGGGTGTTGTATCGACTTCGTATACGAGTTAAAGTGGCACCTCATCTATCGTTGTAATTAAGGACACCGCTTTCAAACGGTGAAAGTTTTCACTATGTACATGTTACTGTTCTCCTTGGCTGATCCTAGCGCAACTCTAAAGTGACGGTTTCCGTTATGATTTATTTAGTCCAACGTAAAGGGGCGTCATACATATGGATTTATTTCTATCTATCTAAGGCCAGTTAAATCAATCCTTCGAGCGTTTTGTCACATAGAATAAATTATATTTATACTAAATTTTATATTTCTAATATTTTCTAATTTATAAATTTATTATATTATATTGTATTTTAATTAGTATAATGCATATAGCAATATTGCCAACAATTAATTATGTGTCCCTTGTTACAAAGTTATAATGTCACTGGGAAACGGAAACAAACGTCATGGTAATTTAAACAATGTTGTTGTTAGGATATTGATGTTCTCTAATTCATTGTCCATTAAAAAAGTTATTCAAATCAAATCACCTAAACTGTGAAAGAGCTTAAAAAATATATAAATAAATAACATGGGATTATCTTCAGATACTAAGATGAGTTACAATGTATATATGTGTTCCCGTGTATATTCTAGCATCCTAAAATATCTTTTGTGGAGTTGTCAATTCTTTTTGTAGAGATCTCGAAAATGTATGGCCACCTAACCATTGAGGTCAAATCGAGAGTTTTCTCTCAAATACACTTGTAAGTTAATTTGACCCGAAAAAGACCACGGTTAGCTTGTTGCTTTGCCAAAGTACGTACCCGTGTATTAAACTATTATTAATACAAAGATTAACACTGGAGTATTTGCCAGTTGATATCATCGTTTCTAGCTAGCTTATCTTTGTATTAATTCAGTGTTAACCGAATGGACAACATAGTGATTTTAAAGGGTATATTTCTATACAAAACCGTTATCCACCACAGCTTCACCGAGCTATGCTACCCAGCCTTAAGCCCTTAATGATGCAAGCGGCGCGGACACGGATGTCCCGCTCCTGCCTGGTGAATGGTGATCGAGCGTTGCCGTCCGGTGGCTCTCCGCCGCTACCGGGAAAAGGAACGCAGCGCACGCAACGAACAGATTAGGATGCCTTGTCACCGACACCTTCCTCACATCTTGAATCCTAATCCTCCTGATGATGCGCTCCCGTTGTGGAATAATTCTGGGCAACATCTCAGAGAAATCATAGGAACACGGTGGTTATATTTTAGCAGTAGTATGTTGGATAAACACTGAGGTGGAGGAAAGAAAATGTTGGAAAAAGAGTTTGCTTTTTCTTAATTAAAAGATGATCTCTTAGCACAATCTCTCTTACCATGTCATCACGTATTTAGGACATGCTTGTTAGCAAAGATAAGACTAAAAAATAATCTATTATACATCATATTTTCTTGTTATATCTAGATTATGTGGCGGGCTAAGATAAAATAAGTCTTATCAATCATTGCCCATACTAGGGAAGATACATACAGCGACAGGGCGTAGCGTATAGCTCAGTACCCTAGGAATTCTCCACGTGCATATAGTAGGTGCAACAGTGCAACACCTCCCAGGCTGGCCCTCTCACTTTCACGTGGGTCCACCCAGTCACTAACATCTTTGGTCTAATGGATTCTTTTTTTTGGCATTTAATACCACGTATATTCATAGTAACAAATATTACATAGTAGAGATACATGAGCTAACTCCAACGATAACTAAAAGATACTAACAAATCTTTGAGGTCTTCAAATTCTTTCTTCTTCTAGAACACAATCTTGTACTCTTCTGAAGGCAGTCAAAGATAGATAATGAACCATAGACATGTAAATATCGACGAAGGTTCTCCTATAATTTTAATTTGAGCCGCAATGCCAAGGATGCGTGCACGCGCGTAACCATTAAAGAAGTCATTCAACATCGACAAGAGTACCAACACCAGTATATCAGGGAATAACAACCGACTAGACTTGTCGATGTCGATGGAGATCCGAGAGTACGAATCGCCATTATCGAGGGCGTAGCAGCCGGGACAAAAACTGCGAGGATAATCCTCCTCGCGGAAACAACGACAAAAGAACCAAAATCGATCTGACGAAGAAAGATCTGAAGATCCATACATCGAGGATTGTAATCTTTCAACATCGCCATTGGCGTCGGGAAGAAGATCTCGTCATCGAACGAAATCCCGAAGATCACTTATTTTAGACGATATCATCCATTAAAGGGAAACCAACAAGAAGATGAACATAATTTACTGAAAATATTTCATTTATTAAAAACTCCACACATAGATCGGGTTGCCTACTCCACCCGACGTCGGCAAAACCAACCGAAGGAGGAGAAACTGATAAATGGCGGAGGCTGAAGTGGAGGCGACTAGGGTTTTCGGTGGTGGGTGTCTTTTTTCCGTCCGTGCGTATGTGTTTTGTCTAATGGATTCATTCCAATGCTTGGTCGATATATACTTGGCTGCCCACACTTTCGTAAGCTCCGGTGGTTTGTACGTGTGATGACCCAGCGTACCACTGCATGGTGTAGTACACAAGTCGTTGACATAACACAAGTGAAACACCGTTCCACTCATATTACATCTCTCAGAGTGGTACAACAGAAACATATGCGAGTCCAAGGTATGTCTATAGAAGTACACACGAACTGTTTACATAAGATCAACACAACCTCCTACTTTACGAGTGAGGTAAAACTTCAAATAAAGCTCCAGAAGAACGACTCGTAGTCTATCTTATTGCTAACTCAAGTTCAAGAGCTACTTGGCTTGCTATAGAAATCTAACTACTTAGGTGCTAGGATTAGGGAAAGGTTCCCTTCTATTACTAGTCTAGGTTTCCATTATAGCTGATGCGAAGTTGACTCCATTGACTTCTTTGATTGGATTCTTCATCTCGTTGCAGTTGACTCCTTTGTCTTCGAGTTCCACGGTAGTTTCTCCTTCGGTGCCTTGCTCTAAGAAGGGGGTTCAAACGAGATAGAATGAGTACGAGCGTACTCAAGCAAGTTCATATTAGGAAATATGTGTATCATGCACTAGCTACAGCCATAGACCGGAAAGTCATAGGCCAATGCAAGTTTTCATAATCATTTCTTAAAAAGGTTTATTTTATTCTGAAAACTATGCCCGTCGGTCTTCACGGAGTTGACCAGAACTTCGTGGAGTTCCTTTCTGCCGCGTTCGCAGTTCCCTTCCCGGAACAGGGAGTGACAATCACAATTCAGTATCCTCTGCAGAGGTGCGTTACTTTTCCCATAAGAGAACTTAACCTTGTTGCCAACCGAGTAGCTTTCTCGTTCACACTTCCTTTGGTGTGAGGTCAGGTATAAGAACCAAGCCCACACCGCCTTCTCCGCGACTGCAAACCCACCCTTTTGTCCACCCGCACACCTCCAGTAGACTTCCCCGATAATACGGCTTTACTCATGGTGTACTTTGGACAATCCTTCATAGATCGTAGAGCCATCATCACTAATGGATGGGGATTTAAAAGGCTATCCCAACCTACGGCAGATGCCTCCAACACCCCGCCGGCTCTACCAATCCGTTGGCGTGCGAAGGGAAAAGATACGTGCTGGCTTCCCCGCAGCCATTATAGATCTCATGGTCAACGCGATTTGTACGGCGCTAGAATCACCTGGACGGCATTGGTAATTAATCCTAGGGTGATATAACCCATTGCAATGGAACCTCCACCATATCAACACATACCATGGTTCCATTGCCCACCACATAGTCATATTCATAATTGTAAAATAATATTTGCTTTTCAATGCATGAGTGATAAGTATAGTACTTTGCATATAGTTTGATAAAAATAATCAAATGACATGAGCAAGCGATGAACTTGCCTTTCTTGACTGCAAGATTATGCAGGCAAAAGCTTCGATACGTGATAACTCCAAATGCTGAAATACCATCATCGTCCGGTAAGGACAATGTTTAAAGAACTGGCAATAATGCTATAATGCATAGTATGAGATGAAATCGTCCCGAGCGTAACCTAACCTCGATGATTTTAGGATGGATGAGTTGTAAGGATTTCTTTAGGGTGTGTTGCACTTTTAGGATGATTCTCAAACAAGGTTCTTATTAGGGTTTGGTTATATTAGCATCATAACCAAGTGATATCAGACATCATAACAATCATACACATAAGGAATAGTGGTGGAATAATATGTAAAGAACAGTTGTCAATTTTTAAGTTCTACGAGACATGGTTGATGATTATTTATATTATACTTCAAAAGAATAACTTTTGAAGAACATGTTGTTTAAGAAATAATGAGTATTTCAAAGAAGGATTAAGGCTTCTAAGGTTTGATTGACACTTGTACTTCAAAAGAATAACTTTTGAAGAACAGGTTAAATAAGAACATGAATTACTATAATTAGGGGCTATGGCTTTTAGGATTTACTTATTAGATTCATTTAGTTCTCTAATAGGAACTAGTTGGATTGTTTAAATAGAATTGGTCTATACATAGCAAGTATTAACAATTTATTACTATGGTTGATTATGATATCATTTCAAAGGATGGTTATCCATATGGTTCTATAAATTAGCCACTAGGGTTTATTATAGTTTCACAATTGCTTTACTACATAATCACTAATAGTTCCTAAGCTAAGTGGATTATCATTTCCTAAATAGGGTTGAGTGGAATGGAAGCATGTGTTGTGAATTATTACACAAGGTTGATACTAGGGTTCATAATTATAGTTCTACTAAATTATGATGATTAAGGTTGATCCTAATGGTGTGGTATAATGGATTGATGATCAATGGTGCTAATATGTGGTAACAAGCTAGGGTTTATACCTAGGTGATACTAGTGAATCATATAGGTTTTAATTAAGAATAGGAACATGAAATGACAATCTCATGTGAATTGGTTCTATGTTGGTGGATCATGACTTGTATTTGTTGGTCATATAATAAGGTTCTATAGGTAAGGTGATATTCACATGATCACATGTGATAAGCAACTAGGGTTTTAGAGTTACTACTAAAGTGTAATGATCACATGTAGTAAACCCCTAGGGTTTTAGGTTTGCAACTACTATGGATGAACACATGAAATAATGAGATCAATGTCTTACTTAAATTAAAACTAGGGTTTCTAAATTATGGTACAACTCCTAAAATTATGATTGGCAATATAGTTGTGGTTACTAATTACTTTGAATCAAAATTAGTAATGGTTTAACATTTTATTAATTTCCACAAGAATTAATAATTAGGGCAATTCTTGTTTAGGTTTAATTAAGTACTAGGGTTTAACAATTGTTATTAGTTTTTAGAATAATTAACTTGTTAACTAAAGATGCTTAAGTAAATAAGTTTGATTTAACAAAATAATATTGGCTTATAATATTTTCTTGAGTTATTACTATTTAAAGAAAATGGTAAATGGTAATTTGTGAATTAGGGTTTATGAATTACCACTAATAATTAAGTTAATGCAAATATGGTAAATAAAATTAATCCTAACATTTTACTTAGTTACTTGAATAGTTAAAAATTTAATTTTTACACTTAACAATTTATTGAATTCAAATTGTATTTTAAATAATTGAAATGGCATAATTAATAAGGTTAAAAATAAGTGAATTTTTATTTTGACACACATTTTTGTTTTATATTTTATTTGAATAGAGTTTATTTTTGTGAGCATTTTGATATATTATTCATGTTTTTCTGAGTTGAAATGAATTTTATCTATTTCTCGCAAAGTTTCGGATATTTCCTGGTTTTTAAATTAAACAGAAAATGCTATTTGCACCGATTCGGATCTAGCTACTCTCACGGACAGGTGGGGTCTGGTCCAGCGTGGCAGCCACGTGGGAGCGGACCAAGTCAAAATCGAAACATGGCGCGGGAGCTCACCTCCGGCGAGGCGAGTTGACGACGGCGCCGGAGACCTAGGCCCTCCCCGGACGATTGGATGCTACCGCTCTCCTCAAGCACACGATAAGGAAGCTAATGATGCTATCGCCGCTACCTAATGGTCGCCGGAGTATGAACGACGGCGAGGCGAGGCGGCGGTGCTCACGGGCTCACGGTGCGACGATGATATGAAGCATAATCGAGCCGGCCGGGGCACCGGTGGAGACGAGTAGCTCACCAGGAACACGAGAGAGCTTGACGGCGTGGCCTAGGATGGTCGCAATCGGCGGCGACGACGGTGACCGGCGTCGGAGATGCCGAGCTTGACGGTGACGCTCCGGGACGCTCCGGCCCGATTCCTCGGTGCTAGGCCGAGCAAGTCGAGGACGAGGAAGACGATGGCGTCCACGGCTTGGCTCGGGAGTGCTCGAATCGCCGGCGAGAAGAGATGACCGGCGAGCTAGGGTTTCGGTCTGAGGAGAAAATTGGAGGGAAAAGAAGAAATTGAGAACTAGGATTCATCCAGGGGGTATTTATAGGCTCTAGCGATGCGCCTCGTCACGCGGCCGCTCAAGGAGAGATCGACGGCGAGCGAGGAGCAGGTGGCCACGGCATCGTGTCGTCGAGCGCGGGTGAGAGGAAGACGAAGTTGGTCTTCTTCGTTCTTATCCCACGAAGGGGTATGTTGGGCCGGGCCAAGCCGGCTCTCGCACAAAGGTGGCATGGTGCTGGGCTGGTTTGGGCTGCGTTGGCCTGTCGAGGTCCACTAGGTAAGGTAAGCCTTTCCCTCTCTTTTCTCTTTTAAATTTCTGTTTTGAATTTGCTATTTGATTCCATTTTGAATACTCGTTTATTCTTGCAGGTTTTCTAATTTTGATTCTCAATAGAATTTAATATAGTTACATATTGCATAATTGTTTGGTTCAAACAAATATTTAATCTTTGATTAAATTTGTGTTGTTGTGAGAGGTATTCTAATTTCATATGGATATGGGTTAAATGTTTGTCTCAATTAATTTTTTTTATTTAGGAACCAGATATATTTAAATGGTTTGAATTTTATAATAGGTGCATGTTAAGCATGTCATTAAGTTTTGTTATTACTTAACAATAGTGAGGTTCACATATATTTTTAATTATGGCTAGTATTTTAAGTAGTGGTGAAATGGAGGATGGAAATGGGATTGGTTCATGATTTTATGTGAGTGATTATTTCTAGGGTTTAAGAAAATGGTTGAACAAACTCTATAATTATCAATCTTGCTTAGCAACTTCTAGCTTAAATTATCTGAGATAGATCCTATGCTCATTATGGTTAACTAAATTACTTATCTGAATACTATTTCATTTGGTTCACTAAACCAGGTATTTGGATAGCAAAGTCAAATAGGGTATTGGTTCCATTCTACTCACCAAAGACATTTAGTCCATAAGCATATGTGGCTTGGTTTATACTTGTGATCCATGATACACAAGTTAGGAAACAATATTTTATGTGGGGTGGATTCTATGTGGAAAGTTTAGGGTTTTGGTGATGCTTCACTAGTTGAAATATTTAATAGGCATGAGACATGGCAGGGTTATAATTATAATCCAAAGTGATATTTGGATTGGGATTCAAATATGTATAAGCTTGATTATGTTTTAGTAGCTAGGGTTGTCCTCCTCACTTAAGTAGAACTAATGTATCAAGGCAATGCTAGGTTAGTCTCAAATGTTTTGATAGGCAGGGTTTAAAACTAATATCCTAACTACTCTATACAAGGCATGAGTATTGGTTTGGTTAACTACTAATGAGTTACTTATTATTTCGTGAGAAGAATGAGATCTATACCTCACATATATGGGTTTAACTTATCATCTCAATTTATAAAGTAAAATCATGCATTAGACATGATCCACTTATTCCTCACTAATCTTTCTTCTTTAATACTTCTTTCAACACACTCAATTAGATTCTTAGGGTTTATGATCATCACCCAATTTGTAATGATCAAAGTATTGGCCTCATAACAATCCATTGGTGAATTATGGTTTTCTCTTCAAGATCAAGTATAAGTCCATATACTTGAGTATACCTCATTAGGTTGAGCTCTTATGAGATAGGTAGGGTTTTCTAGAGTTTATGATCATTACCAAGTTGTAATGATCACAACACTTGTCTCTCTCTTGAATCACTAGTAAAAGAGGTTCTTACTTACTAGCAAGTGTTAGCTAGGTCAAGTAGGGTTTAATACTTTACTTATACTTATTATAACATTGGTTAGTATCAACAATTACCTCCCTTGGACAAGGTTTAAATATTTAGCTAGGTTCTATTTAATGGATGATATAAGCATATGAATAGTTCTCTCCTTTCTCTAGGTTTAATGGAATGAGTTGGGAAATAAGATTGGAATGGTCAAGGTTAATGAAGAATGAATATGAATGTTCTTGACATGGATTCAAGTATTGTAGTGGAAAAGATATACCATGTGACTCATGGTAGGAACATTTATTTAGTAGAAGACATGGATAAGATAAGTAAATCATAGTTTCTTAATTAATTGTGTTCTATGATTTAGGATTGAATAATTATTCATGTGTTGTTGTAAGGAATGGCATGTTAAGATCCTTTATAAGATCTTGTAGTTAATGCTTACTTAAGGTTTTGTTTGTTGTAATTCTACTACTATTTGATCTAGCCCATAGATCAAATCATCTCTACCCAAAACAAGGTTTTAGTAAAGAGATCACAGTGAAGTTTATAGCACTTGACTTGATGATCTACTTCAATTCCAGCAAGTCAAGTGAAACTTCGATTCATCGTGGTGAGTTTTATGTGAAGCGCGAAAATTCCCCGGATTTTCTATGCATGAATGCAATGCACACTTTGGTGTTCTCTCATTTTATTGCCTCTAAACCTGGGATATTACAGCCTCTCCCCCTTAAACTGAACTTCGTCCCGAAGTTCGAACGCTCTCATGTTTCGAAATGTGGAACAGACTTGAACAGATCACCATCCTTCAACTCCATGGTGATCACATTAAATATAGTGGAATATATCTCTTGTCCAGATCCTTACGGAAGTCTTCTGTTGTCCGGCACTAATACTTCCTTTTAATTCTATGATTTCTTCCAAGCACTCTAAGCTTATAGGCTTACCCTTCGAAGACTCTTGGATTAAGACATCTTATGGTGTTAATGGATTTTACTAATGGCTGTGGTGACATCTTCCTATTTGGGTACTCAAAGCTTGGTTCTACCAATTGCGGTAATCCGATTGCGGTGTAATATGACACTACGATTTACCAATTGCGATACCCAAACCTTAATTCTAAAAGATTCATTTAAAGCAGGGTATTGTTTTCCCTTACTACCATAACGAAAGTAATGGTACTTCGTAAGGTGTTTACAATAGGCATGGTTCTGGTTCTCTAGTCCTACGAATGGATTAGACTCATTTAGTCCATCCAATCATGGCTTCTAGTTTATGCTAGTTACCTTCCTTTTGGTTTCTTTAGGTTCCATGAAAGGAATCTTTCTAATCGGCTTATATTTTGGTATAGTCAAACTCCTTCGGTCTTAAGCCTTCTTAAGCTTTGCATGTTCTCCGATAACTTCTTCATCCAACTTCATTATCTAATACTTACTTAAGTTCTCTTGGTTCTAAGTAATAACAATTACCCACTCAAGTTAAGGTCTAACCCTTACTTCCTCGAGATATGAACCTTGGCTTCTGGTCTGATAACCTCCTGAGAGTACTTTTATATGGGTAGTTCCCAACAACCTTATAAAAATAAGATCGGACTTCCTCTCGATTCGGACCTTCTTCTTAGTCCATCATACTCCAAATATTATATCTTAATACTTCTCATTCAGCTTTCCTCTCCCCCTTGGAGTGTACTAATGATCTTCCAACTTCCTTTCTTCTAATCATTAAACTCCAAGGTTAGAAGATTAGTCTTGGTCTGGCTTATAGTTTGTACTTTTCAAGAGTCTCACGAAGAATTCTTTCTGGTGTGTCCACACAGTTGTGGATATCCATTATGAATCCTCCGACTAAATATTTACCAACCACGAGATACCAGCTGTGAAATACTAGCTGCGGAATCCCCCTTTCTTTTAGGGTAAAGAAATGTTCAGGCTGTAGGCTATCTGGTACCAGCTGCTGACTACCCAGTACCAGATGTGACTTATTGGATACCAGCTGTGACTATGTTATGGTTTTAGGTAACATCTACTTACCAGTTGTGGCTACTTACCTAGTTTTAGTTAAGATATACCTCACTTCACATACTTTCTCTTCATGATTATCCTATATCAGCTGCGGTCTTATTATACCAGCTACGACTTCACTTGTCTATTTTCCTTCTTCTAGGGTTTGTTTTGCAAGATAACCACTTATTGACACTATGAAAATAGTATTATAAGTGACTTCACTTGCATTCCCTACTTCCATAGTGAGTACAGCTCTACTTCTTCTGCTCCATATTCACTATTTTCCTCACTTTTATAATACTTCCATGTTGAAGTACCCCTTGATTAAGGATAAAAATGAGTTTTGATTAGTCCTTCCTTTAGAGTATTGTGGTTACTTCCCACAACTTTACTTCCTTCTTCTAGTGAACCATCATCTTGACTTCAAAATCTTCAGAATTTGTCACTTCCTCACACGAATACCTTTACCCTCTAGACCTATAACATCAAGTAAGAGCTTGATATTGCAACATGCATTTGCATATCAAAGTCAAACTTCATGTATGGATCTAGTCAATCAATGAAAATCCAATAAAATCCAAGAAAATCCAGCTTTGTGCTTATAATACACATCCTTATATGCTCGAATATAATAATTGGGTAAGACATCCCTAAACATCAGGATCAGATGTGTAGTATATAACACCACATTACATAGGTTTATGTCGTGATACTTAGCACAATACGTGAATTTCTACTATTTGTCTCAACATTTGTCTTAATTGCATATTTGCAATGAGACAAACTTGAAACAAAATGGCCTGGGATAGTTGGAGTTAACCTAGTTTTCTTTGGAAGTACTAACAAAATAGTATACCATATATATGTGCTATTGAGGACTACTTCCTATAATACAATTAGTTCTAACATGTCTACTCTAAACACATGATTGTTTAGAATATACCACCTATAACTCTAGGATTTCTCTATGTGATATGCTCTAAATAAGCCTTCTTTAAATTAAGGACTATGGTTCTAATATACTTGGTACAGTTTCCAGGATTTTAAGGCCTAAGCTTTCGAACTATTCCTTAAATCCTACTCCTCATCATACTTCTGTTAACGTACTTATGATGTTCTACTCCCTCACATCATGATTCTCAAGTGAATCATATATGATTACCAACTTTACCATGACAAGTAGACTTAAATACTCCTATCACTCTTCCTTACCTCCTATGATTGACTCATCATAGACATATACTACCTTATATAACTTATCTTCCTTACTTACCATCAGTCATTTGACATTTTAAATGACTCTTACCTAACCATACTTGTATTGGTATACTTCTTCCAATAGGATATCTTCCTTATGGTTGTATCCTCTCTTTGGACTACCATGTGTTGTATACCAACTGTGGTCTACTACCACCCATTATCTTAAGCTTCAAAGGTGTTCTAGTTATTTGGAATGAAGCAAGATAACTAACTAACTTTATTTAAGAAGTATAGATAAGAAAGATTGACTCAAGTGTGTCGGGATTATTCTCAAGTGAATACCCATCTCAAGTCAAAAGAATAGTTGGTTTGGCTAAAACAACTTCCTATAGACACTACCAAACCTATAGGTCTCCTTTAAAGGGTTTTAATCCTAGGGTCAAAGCATTTGCTACGATACCGACTGTGATGACCCAGCGTACCACTCGCATGGTGTAGTACACAAGTCGTTGACATAACACAAGTGAAACACCGTTCCACTCATATTACATCTCTCGAGTGGTACAACGAAACATATGCGAGTCCAAGGTATGTCTATAGAAGTACACACGAACTGTTTACATAAGATCAACACAACCTCCTACTTTACGGTGAGGTAAAACTTCAAATAAAGCTCCAGAAGAACGACTCGTAGTCTATCTTATTGCTAACTCAAGTTCAAGAGCTACTTGGCTTGCTATAGAAATCTAACTACTTAGGTGCTAGGATTAGGGAAAGGTTCCCTTCTATTACTAGTCTAGGTTTCCATTATAGCCGATGCGAAGTTGACTCCATTGACTTCTTTGATTGGATTCTTCATCTCGTTGCGGTTGACTCCTTTGTCTTCGAGTTCCACGGTAGTTTCTCCTTCGGTGCCTTGCTCTAAGAAGGGGTTCAAACGAGATAGAATGAGTACGAGCGTACTCAGCAAGTTCATATTAGGAAATATGTGTATCATGCACTAGCTACAGCCATAGACCAGAAAGTCATAGGCCAATGCAAGTTTTCATAATCATTTCTTAAAAAGGTTTATTTTATTCTGAAAACTATGCCCGTCAGTCTTCACGGAGTTGACCGGAACTTCGTGGAGTTCCTTTCTGCCGCGTTCGCAGTTCCTTCCGGAACGAGGAGTGACGATCACAATTCGGTATCCTCTGCGAGAGGTGCGTTACTTTTCCCATAAGAGAACTTAACCTTGTTGCCAACCGAGGTAGCTTTCTCGTTCACACTTCCTTTGGTGTGAGGTCAGGTATAAGAACCAAGCCCACACCGCCTTCTCCGCGACTCGCAAACCCACCCTTTTGTCCACCCGCACACCTCCGAGTAGACTTCCCCAGATAATACGGCTTTACTCATGGTGTACTTTGGACAATCCTTCATAGATCGTAGAGCCATCATCACTAATGTATGGGGATTTAAAAGGCTATCCCAACCTACGGCGGTGCCTCAACACCCCGCCGGCTCTACCAATCCGTTGGCGTGCGAAGGGAAAAGATACGGCTGGCTTCCCAGAGCCATTATAGATCTCATGGTCAACGCGATTTGTACGGCGCTAGAATCAGCTGGACGGCATTGGTAATTAATCCTAGGGTGATATAACCCATTGCAATGGAACCTCCACCATATCAACACATACCATGGTTCCATTGCCCACCACATAGTCATATTCATAATTGTAAAATAATATTTGCTTTTCAATGCATGAGTGATAAGTATAGTACTTTGCATATAGTTTGATAAAAATAATCAAATGACATGAGCAAGCGATGAACTTGCCTTTCTTGATCTGCAAGATTATGCGAGGCAAAAGCTTCGATACGTGATAACTCCAAATTCTGAAATACCATCATCGTCCAGTAAGGACAATGTTTAAAGAAGCGGCAATAATGCTATAATGCATAGTATGAGATGAAATCGTCCGAGCGTAACCTAACCTCGATGATTTTAGGATGGATGAGTTGTAAGGATTTCTTTAGGGTGTGTTGCACTTTTAGGATGATTCTCAAACAAGGTTCTTATTAGGGTTTGGTTATATTAGCATCATAACCAAGTGATATCAGACATCATAACAATCATACACATAAGGAATAGTGGTGGAATAATATGTAAAGAACAGTTGTCAATTTTTAAGTTCTACAGGACATGGTTGATGATTATTTATATTATACTTCAAAAGAATAACTTTTGAAGAACATGTTGTTTAAGAAATAATGAGTATTTCAAAGAAGGATTAAGGCTTCTAAGGTTTGATTGACACTTGTACTTCAAAAGAATAACTTTTGAAGAACAGGTTAAATAAGAACATGAATTACTATAATTAGGGGCTATGGCTTTTAGGATTTACTTATTAGATTCATTTAGTTCTCTAATAGGAACTAGTTGGATTGTTTAAATAGAATTGGTCTATACATAGCAAGTATTAACAATTTATTACTATGGTTGATTATGATATCATATCAAAGGATGGTTATCAAGATGGTTCTATAATTAGCTATTAGGGCTTACTATGGTTTCATATTTGCTTTACTACATAATCACTAATAGTTCCTAAGCTAAGTGGATTATCATTTCCTAAATAGGGTTGAGTGGAATGGAAGCATGTGTTGTGAATTATTACACAAGGTTGATACTAGGGTTCATAATTATAGTTCTACTAAATTATGATGATTAAGGTTGATCCTAATGGTGTGGTATAATGGATTGATGATCAATGGTGCTAATATGTGGTAACAAGCTAGGGTTTATACCTAGGTGATACTAGTGAATCATATAGGTTTTAATTAAGAATAGGAACATGAAATGACAATCTCATGTGAATTGGTTCTATGTTGGTGGATCATGACTTGTATTTGTTGGTCATATAATAAGGTTCTATAGGTAAGGTGATATTCACATGATCACATGTGATAAGCAACTAGGGTTTTAGAGTTACTACTAAAGTGTAATGATCACATGTAGTAAACCCCTAGGGTTTTAGGTTTGCAACTACTATGGATGAACACATGAAATAATGAGATCAATGTCTTACTTAAATTAAAACTAGGGTTTCTAAATTATGGTACAACTCCTAAAATTATGATTGGCAATATAGTTGTGGTTACTAATTACTTTGAATCAAAATTAGTAATGGTTTAACATTTTATTAATTTCCACAAGAATTAATAATTAGGGCAATTCTTGTTTAGGTTTAATTAAGTACTAGGGTTTAACAATTGTTATTAGTTTTTAGAATAATTAACTTGTTAACTAAAGATGCTTAAGTAAATAAGTTTGATTTAACAAAATAATATTGGCTTATAATATTTTCTTGAGTTATTACTATTTAAAGAAAATGGTAAATGGTAATTTGTGAATTAGGGTTTATGAATTACCACTAATAATTAAGTTAATGCAAATATGGTAAATAAAATTAATCCTAACATTTTACTTAGTTACTGAATAGTTAAAAATTTAATTTTTACACTTAACAATTTATTGAATTCAAATTGTATTTTAAATAATTGAAATGGCATAATTAATAAGGTTAAAAATAAGTGAATTTTTATTTTGACACACATTTTTGTTTTATATTTTATTTGAATAGAGTTTATTTTTGTGAGCATTTTGATATATTATTCATGTTTTTCTGAGTTGAAATGAATTTTATCTATTTCTGCAAAGTTTCGAGATATTTCCTGGTTTTTAAATTAAACGAGAAAATGCTATTTGCACCGATTCAGATCTAGCTACTCTCACGAGACAGGTGGGGTCTGGTCCAGCGTGGCAGCCACGTGGGAGCGGACCAAGTCAAAATCGAAACATGGCGCGGGAGCTCACCTCCGGCGAGGCGGTTGACGACGGCGCCGGAGACCTAGGCCCTCCCGGACGATTGGATGCTACCGCTCTCCTCGAAGCACACGATAAGGAAGCTAATGATGCTATCGCCGCTACCTAATGGTCGCCGGAGTATGAACGACGACGAGGCGAGGCGGCGGTGCTCACAGGCTCACGGTGCGACGATGATATGAAGCATAATCGAGCTGGCCGGGGCACCAGTGAGACGAGTAGCTCACCAGGAACACAGAGAGCTTGACGGCGTGGCCTAGGATGGTCGCAATCGGCGGCGACGACGGTGACCGGCGTCGGAGATGCTGAGCTTGACGGTGACGCTCCAGGACGCTCCGGCCCGATTCCTGGTGCTAGCTGAGCAAGTCGAGGACGAGGAAGACGATGGCGTCCACGGCTTGGCTCGGGAGTGCTCGAATCGCCGGCGAGAAGAGATGACCGGCGAGCTAGGGTTTCGGTCCGAGGAGAAAATTGGAGGGAAAAGAAGAAATTGAGAACTAGGATTCATCCAGGGGTATTTATAGGCTCTAGCGATGCGCCTCGTCACGCGGCCGCTCAAGGAGAGATCGACAGCAGCGAGGAGCAGGTGGCCACGGCATCGTGCTTGTCGAGCGCGGGTGAGAGGAAGACGAAGTTGGTCTTCTTCGTTCTTATCCCACGAAGGGGTATGTTGGGCCGGGCCAAGCTGGCTTCTGCACAAAGGTGGCATGGTGCTGGGCTGGTTTGGGCTGCGTTGGCCTGCTGAGGTCCACTAGGTAAGGTAAGCCTTTCCCTCTCTTTTCTCTTTTAAATTTCTGTTTTGAATTTGCTATTTGATTCCATTTTGAATACTGTTTATTCTTGCAGGTTTTCTAATTTTGATTCTCAATAGAATTTAATATAGTTACATATTGCATAATTGTTTGGTTCAAACAAATATTTAATCTTTGATTAAATTTGTGTTGTTGTGAGAGGTATTCTAATTTCATATGGATATGGGTTAAATGTTTGTCTCAATTAATTTTTTTTATTTAGGAACCAGATATATTTAAATGGTTTGAATTTTATAATAGGTGCATGTTAAGCATGTCATTAAGTTTTGTTATTACTTAACAATAGTGAGGTTCACATATATTTTTAATTATGGCTAGTATTTTAAGTAGTGGTGAAATGGAGGATGGAAATGGGATTGGTTCATGATTTTATGT
The DNA here is from genome assembly GCF_022539505.1 of Lolium rigidum. NCBI lineage: Eukaryota > Viridiplantae > Streptophyta > Magnoliopsida > Poales > Poaceae > Lolium > Lolium rigidum. The sequence continues at coordinate 39,647,020 of NC_061514.1, read as the reverse complement.
GAGTGATTATTTCTAGGGTTTAAGAAAATGGTTGAACAAACTCTATAATTATCAATCTTGCTTAGCAACTTCTAGCTTAAATTATCTGAGATAGATCCTATGCTCATTATGGTTAACTAAATTACTTATCTGAATACTATTTCATTTGGTTCACTAAACCAGGTATTTGGATAGCAAAGTCAAATAGGGTATTGGTTCCATTCTACTCACCAAAGACATTTAGTCCATAAGCATATGTGGCTTGGTTTATACTTGTGATCCATGATACACAAGTTAGGAAACAATATTTTATGTGGGGTGGATTCTATGTGGAAAGTTTAGGGTTTTGGTGATGCTTCACTAGTTGAAATATTTAATAGGCATGAGACATGGCAGGGTTATAATTATAATCCAAAGTGATATTTGGATTGGGATTCAAATATGTATAAGCTTGATTATGTTTTAGTAGCTAGGGTTGTCCTCCTCACTTAAGTAGAACTAATGTATCAAGGCAATGCTAGGTTAGTCTCAAATGTTTTGATAGGCAGGGTTTAAAACTAATATCCTAACTACTCTATACAAGGCATGAGTATTGGTTTGGTTAACTACTAATGAGTTACTTATTATTTCGTGAGAAGAATGAGATCTATACCTCACATATATGGGTTTAACTTATCATCTCAATTTATAAAGTAAAATCATGCATTAGACATGATCCACTTATTCCTCACTAATCTTTCTTCTTTAATACTTCTTTCAACACACTCAATTAGATTCTTAGGGTTTATGATCATCACCCAATTTGTAATGATCAAAGTATTGGCCTCATAACAATCCATTGGTGAATTATGGTTTTCTCTTCAAGATCAAGTATAAGTCCATATACTTGAGTATACCTCATTAGGTTGAGCTCTTATGAGATAGGTAGGGTTTTCTAGAGTTTATGATCATTACCAAGTTGTAATGATCACAACACTTGTCTCTCTCTTGAATCACTAGTAAAAGAGGTTCTTACTTACTAGCAAGTGTTAGCTAGGTCAAGTAGGGTTTAATACTTTACTTATACTTATTATAACATTGGTTAGTATCAACAATTACCTCCCTTGGACAAGGTTTAAATATTTAGCTAGGTTCTATTTAATGGATGATATAAGCATATGAATAGTTCTCTCCTTTCTCTAGGTTTAATGGAATGAGTTGGGAAATAAGATTGGAATGGTCAAGGTTAATGAAGAATGAATATGAATGTTCTTGACATGGATTCAAGTATTGTAGTGGAAAAGATATACCATGTGACTCATGGTAGGAACATTTATTTAGTAGAAGACATGGATAAGATAAGTAAATCATAGTTTCTTAATTAATTGTGTTCTATGATTTAGGATTGAATAATTATTCATGTGTTGTTGTAAGGAATGGCATGTTAAGATCCTTTATAAGATCTTGTAGTTAATGCTTACTTAAGGTTTTGTTTGTTGTAATTCTACTACTATTTGATCTAGCCCATAGATCAAATCATCTCTACCCAAAACAAGGTTTTAGTAAAGAGATCACGAGTGAAGTTTATAGCACTTGACTTGATGATCTACTTCAATTCCAGCAAGTCAAGTGAAACTTCGATTCATCGTGGTGAGTTTTATGTGAAGCGCGAAAATTCCCCGGATTTTCTATGCATGAATGCAATGCACACTTTGGTGTTCTCTCATTTTATTGCCTCTAAACCTGGGATATTACAGCACGCACGCACTGCAAGAACCCGTAGGATATCTTCTACGAAGGGAAAGCTATATATGTCAGTCCAGAAGATTATGTTCACGCTCATGTTTTTTTTTTTTGAACGGGAAAGGCCCGGAAGGGCCTGGAAACTGCATTAAAGCGGTGTACAAATTACATAGAGGACTAAAATAGAAAATAAAGTTACAGCACAATCCTCAAACTTTGCAAGCAGGGCCCTAGAATAAAACACAGAAAAGCAATCGGGTCCCTTGTCTTCACCGCAGAGCCACCGTGACCTCCAGACCCGGGCACCTGCAACGCCACCGGGGACGAACCACTTGGGGCGGAGCCGGCGAACACTCCCGCGTCGAGGTCTGAGAATATCCTCCAAAACATGGAGGAAGAGAGAGCTCGGCTTGAACCAGCATCCGAGCGCGGATTGGCCCCTGTGGCCATGAGTAACGTCGGCAAAACGAGGCCTTCGTTGATGTGCTCCGCCAATACTTGCTGCAGCTTCACGAATCTTCCCAGAGCCACCAGATCTTGGCCTCTCTTCCCTTTTTTCGTCACCACAACGACTGGAAAGGGAGGAAAGAGCAAAAGCCGGTGCAATAACGAGCTTATTGATGAAGCCCTGACCAGATCGACACCTCTCCTTCCACCTCCTCCATGGAGACTTGGCAGAGAAGCTCACCAGCCATCCCCAGCCGCGGCTCGCGGGCGACCAAGGAAAAGCTTCCGGCATAACGCCACACCGGGACAAGGCCCATACACTACGGGGTAACCTACTGCTATATACAGGCCGGTATCCCCTCCCCCACCGCCACCGGCCGGCAAAGCCGCCGGGGAAGAGGAGGAGAGGAGCCGGAGAACCAGAGAAGACTCTCAACGGGAAGGAGGTAGGAGAGAGAAGGTTGGGGGAGAAAAGAGCACGCTGTTCACGCTCATGTTAGGACGTGGTTTTTTTTTGCACCAGGTGAATATGGTTCTGATTTTTGAAATGCATTTTAAATCCATTTCAAAATATTAAAAAAATCCGGCAAAAACTGTCTCGAGTTCATATTGATGTTCTATGTCCTCGTAAAGTCATTTCACTAAAAATAATATCTTTAGTGTCATATGTAAAAAACACAAAATATGGTGCTAAGAAAAGGCTCTTAGTAAGACAATTGTTTATGTTTTTTTACGCAAGACATAAAATAAGTTGATTATCCGCGGAACTTTGCGTGTGTACATAGAATATGGATATGTGCGAGCCAAATTTTCATTCGGAATTTTTTAACACTTCAAAACAATTTTTACCGTGACGGAAGCATATGCACATGGGATCAAATGTGCATTTCCGATTCAGTTATACCCTTTTCTAACCTAGGGGTGGATCTAGCATACAACCTGTTACTAATCCTCTTCAGAATTACAGAAAAACTCTTACCAATGGACAATGGCATCAGCATATTTTGAGGAATGACACCGATGGAGATTTTTCCTGGCTTCGAATCTAACCAAATTACTAAACCCAAAAATCACTTCTATTTTCCCATTCAGCAAGCAAGAAAATGAAGCTGCCTTGATTTTTTTGAAAAAGGGATAATCACCCCAGCCTCTGCATCGTGGTGATGCACACTGTCTTTATTAATAGATTCAGTGTCAAAATAAAAGTATGCGGTACAAAATTCACGGATCACCCATGATCAATACATAAATCAACCATTGAAACATCAAAAAATAAAGCTGTCTTGGTTAGATGCTTGACAAGCTCGATCGGATATTCTATCTGCTACGTACAGTTTGGCATGCGCATTTGATTACTTGGAGATCTTGATCGATTCATCATTTAGGCCGTGTGCGCGACGCACTCACGTCAAAACACCCATGACCTTGCCAGCTTTAAGGCATCAAACACCTTCATTACTTAAGAATTAATCATCGTGAGTTTTCTGCTTTACCTTAGACAAATAGTTTTCCCGGCGTGGACGGCAGTACTAGATGTGGCAAAGCTTATGATTTCCAATGTCCATAGCTAGCTAGCTAAGAGCATCTCCAGCCGCGTCCCCCAAAGCGTCCCCCAAACCGCGCCGGATTGAGCGTTTGGGGGACGTGGTTTGTTTGTGCCGCGTTTGAGGGACGTCGCTCCCCAGCCGCGTCCCCCAAACGCCGCCCCCAAACATTTAAAATAATTTTTTTACCACATAAACCATTTATATCAAATGTAGCATATGAATAAAAATGTTTGCGAGGACTGTTTTCAAATTAAATTACAACAAACAATAAAACAAGTAATCAAATATAATAAATAGGGCTAGATGCTACATCAAGGTGCCACGGTATTTCCTTTGATCCTCCACAAATGCTCAACGAGATCAGCTTGAAGTTGCTCATGCACATTGCTGTCACGGATCTCTGCGTGCATGGCGAGAAAATCAGCAAAATCTGTAGGCAACTCATGATCAACCTCCGCGAGAGGGCCTTGACACTCATAGGACCAACATGTGACCTAACATGATTCTTGCGGTCATCCTCGATGATCATGTTGTGCATGATCACACAAGCCTGCATCACCTCCCACATTTGGTCGTGAGACCAGCTTAGAGCAGGGTACCGGACAATGGCAAATTGTGCTTGAAGCACACCAAATGCCCGCTCGACATCCTTCCCGCAAGCCTCCTGTCGCGTAGCAAAGTGAGAATTCTTCGGACCTGATGGATTCGAGATTGTTTTGACAAAAGTGGCCCATTTTGGATATATACCATCGGCTAGATAATAGCCTTTGGTATATTGGTGGCCATTGATCTCATAGTTGCATGGTGGAGCATGCCCTTCCACTAGTCTGTTGAACACCGAAGACCGCTGCAACACGTTGATGTCATTGTGTGATCCCGCCATGCCAAAGAAAGAATGCCAAATCCACAGGTCATAATCTGCCACAGCTTCAAGCACCACACTGCAATATCCATGACAGCCTTTGTATATACCTTGCCAAGCAAACGGGCAGTTCTTCCATGCCCAGTGCATGCAATCGATGCTTCCAAGCATTCCAGGAAATCCTCCGGCAGCATTTTGTGCCATGATCCTTGCAGTCTCTTCCTCGGTTGGCCCTCTCAAGTAGTATTTGCCAAACTTTCCCACCACAGCTCGGCAAAACTTGTACATGCACTCAATGGCGGTAGACTCACTCATGCGAAGGTAGTCGTCCCGTGTATCGGCGAGTGCTCCGTATGCAAGCATCCTCATGGCGGCGGTGCACTTCGAATGGACGAGAACCCGAGAACGCCTACAGCGTCGAGCTTGAGCTTGAAGTAGGGGTCGAACTCTCGAACGCCATGGAGGATATTCATGAACAGCCCCTTGCTCATCCTGTACCGGCGCCGAAAATTGTCGTCCTGTGTTGCATCGTCGGCGAAGTAGTCGTTGTGCAGCATGGCATGCCCCTCCATCCTCTGCCGGGGCTTCGACTTCCTTCTTCCCGGCCTTGATCCTCCGCGGCGCGGCCTCTTCCTCTTCTCCGCCTCGGCGTCAAGCATGTCCTGGAGGGACGCGATGATCAGCAAATGCTCCCGCAGGTCGTCGTCGAACGCTTGCTCGTCTCCAGCAGCAGGGCAACCATCTCATCGTCGCTGTCCATGGCTAAAGCAAAATCAATGCTTAAAAATTGCGCCGAGGCAGACGACGCAACAAACAGAGGCCAATCGCGCCTACCTGGCAAGTCGTCGAGCACCTTCTGTGCGCGGAGGTGGGACGGATTTGACGGCGCGTTCTGGGACGCGGCCGCGACGCGGCGGCGGCGGCACGACCGGCGGCAGCCCCAGCCGCGACAACGGTGCCGACTCTCGGCGGAGATCGAGACGCCCAAACGGCCGGGAAATCCAGCGGCGGCGGTGGGGTGGGAGCGCGGGAAGGAAGGAGCGACGAGAAAAGAGGCGCGAACCAACGGTTTATGCAAATAGTCGCCGACATGTGGGAGCCCGCCTCGCTTTCGTTGTGTCCGGCGTCCCCGGAGCGTCCCCCGTGGGACGGGGACGGGCTCGGGCGCCGGACACCGTATAGGGGCGCGCCGGACAAAAAAGGGCTTTGGGGGACGCGGCTGGAACGCATTTTTCGTCCGGCGCGCCCCAAATCCCTTTGGGGGACGCGACTGGAGATGCTCTAAGGACCACGAGAGCAAAGGCCCCCGCGTCGCTCCCTCCCCTGGGCGACACGAGCAGCGGAAAAAGCCCACGCCGACCAGCACAACCCCCACCCAACCCTCCCCTGCCGTCGCCGGCGAACTCCGCCGGGCAAAGCCCGCGCGGAGCCGGCGGCGGCAGGCCATGTCTCTTCTCCGGCCGGGAGTTGCTCGCTCGTGGGATGGGGAACCCCCGGCGGCTGGATGCATCTGGGTAGAGCCGGCGAGGCGACGCGCTGGCGCATGGCGCCGTCGAGTGCTCGGAGGCGGAGGGGAAGACCACATCGCGGCGGGACGGGCGGGAAGCCAGCGGCATGACGGGTGTTGTGGCGGCCTCAGATCCGGTGGCAGCCATGCGGGCCCGCTTGGGCCCGATCTGGGCTTCGTGGGCTGTCAGTTTGCGCGCGGCCGCGACCCAGTTGCCATGCTGCATCGTCGTGGGTTGCTGCGGGGCTCCCTGCTGCGACAAGATCTGGTGGTTCCGGCAGCCTCGAGCCTGACCTGCCGTGCGCGTGGAGGGGGGGCTCGTCGGACTACGGTCCAATGTGGTTCCCGGATGCCGGAGCAGCGGCTCCGGGCGGTGGCAGCTGACCTCTACGGTGAGGTCATTTGTGTTCCATGGCGAGGCTATGGGGTGGCCCGCTGTGGTGTGGTTCCGGGCCCCGGCGCTCGATCCTGCGCAGTGGGCCGCGGCGTACTCGTCGGGCGCATGGGGCTGGCGAGCGTCGGGCATGGTTTGGCAGAGGTGGTTCAGTTGGTCCTTCTTCTGGTGGTGGTTGCGGTGCAACATCGGGCTAATGCCTTGCTCCCGTTTCCCGGTCGGGACAGACGACGGTGGTGCTTGTGGCGCCGCTACCTTCTTGGAGGCGTCGTTGAGGCTGTTGCATGCTCCTCCATTTGGGAAGAACTCTGGGGGAAACCTCAGATCCCGCCGGGGATCGGACGAGGGTGGCGTCTTGCGTCACTCACCTCTTGGGGCCTCGTTCTTGGAGTCGGCACCGACTGGAGGGACTTGCGAAAGACGGAGGTGGTGCTTTTTATCGAGGCAATGGCTTCGTATGCAGGTGTTCCGGGTGGAGGCTTGTGAGGCAACGACAATGGTGACGAACAAGGTTTGGTGCCGTCAAGACCGTGTTAGCCGGCTCCGTTCCGGCGTGTCCGAATGTCTTCGTGATGGTCTCCTCTCGCTGTGAAGTCGAAACCGCCTTTGGATGGTGTACGATGACCTTCGATGGGCGGTCTAGTGATGGTCCTATTCGGCGCGCGAGTCTTGCGCATCTCCACTCCGAGGCTCGTCTTCAGAATCGGAGCTGCCGGTCTCTCCTCGAAGGGCCATCTGTTTGGCATAGGCCAACTTGAGCTTCTTCTGTAGCTTTTGTGGGTAGCCAGGGTGGCTAGGTATGCCCCTTATGGCGGGGTGTGTGTGGCTGTGGGTGTGCTTTGGCATTGTCGTTGTTGGTTTTCGCCCGGTTTTCTCCTAAAAACCGGGCACCTTCTGCTTAATGAATGGATGAGGCAAAGCTTTTGCCTCCATTTCAAAAGAAAGAAAAAAACTAGCTAGCTAACCACTTCATAGCTAGCTAACCACTTCATGAAATCTCTTGGTCTAGAACGGCCGAGATGAAAAAGGAAAATGTCGCCAGTTGTCAAGCAATATGGTCGTCGCTCAACAAAAATGTTGCAGATAATATGCGTGTCCTTGACGACCCGCACGTTTGGGATCTGGCGATATCCCACTCGTTGATGATTGCCGCGTGATTAGCACCTAATATAGCGATTAGTTTATACGCCCCTTTACTCTCATTTAGTAAGCTGGATACTCATGTTTCGGAATTGCTTCACACACGATAATACACGTCCGATCCTTGTACGATTCTTCTTCCATCTCGTGCTAGTTAAGCCGGTGCTAAGGACATCTCCAACCGAGCGACCCAAACGGACGCTGGGCCGTTCGTTTTGGGCCGTTTGGGTGGCCGAGCGGACACGCGGACAGCGGCCCGCGTCCGCGTGTCCGTTTGGGTCGCACGCTGCGCCCAACGCGCGGACGCAGCGTATAATCGGAGAAATAGCAAAACAAATGAAAAATGCAAATTTAAACGAAATTTGATTAAACATATGCCCTATTTTGGGCAAATTTGTATATAGCCCTATTTTGGGCAAATAACTAACAAAAGAAGCCCCTATATGGGCTTTAAAATTTAAACTAAAAACCCTCTATTAGGGTTTGGTCGGCGGCGTGGTGGCCGCCGGTGCGCCGCCTAGCCCCTGTGGGCGTCGTCGGCGTCGTCGTCGTCGTGGACGACGTCCCCGGGCGGCGAGACACTGTTGTGGCTCGACCACCGGCGACTCCGGCCACGGAGACCACAGGGCCTCCTCCCAGGCCGAGTGGGGGTCCGGAGCCACCCGAGGTAGCGGCGGCGCACGGAGCAGCGCCTCCTCCCTCTCCTGCCAGGCGCGGCGCCTGGCCTTCTGGCGCCGCTCCTCCTCCGCACGGCGCCGAGACTCCTGCCGCCGCTGCTCCTCCGCGCTGTATTTTTAAAAATTAAAACCCCGGGAAAATTAAACCATAGTTCTTCTTCATTGATCATACACTGGATCATACATATACATAGCGATCTACTGCGATCCTAGCTACTCGAGGATGATGAATGGCACGAAAGGCCCCATGGCGGCAACCTCCTCCTGCTCGCCACGGCGGCGGCCTCCTACTCCGCCTCCGGCGGCGACCTCCTTCGCCCGGAATTCCGCCACGGCGGCGATGGCCGCCGCCGTTCGTCTGCCTCGGCCGCGCCTTCTCGGCGGCCTCCGCCTCGGATTCGGCCACCGCCCGCAAGTAGGCCGCGTCCTCCTCTCGCCTCCTCCGCTTCCTCCTCGCCGGCCTCCGCTTCCTCCTCGCCTCCGCCTCCTCCGCCGGCCGGTGCTGCCGATGCGCGCCGCCCATGCCGCCTTCGCCGCGCGCTCACGCTCCCGCTCGGCGCGCCACTTCTCGAAGGCGGCGCCGCTCATCGGCTTGAGCGGCGGATCTTGTCGGCACCACCGCCCACCGCGGCGAACTCCCGGAGCGAGTCCGGCATGTATACGCGCCGCCGTGCTCGCGGGCCGCACGGCGGCTCCCCACGGCGGAGCGCTTGCATTTCAAGCGCCACGCGTCCTCCATGTTGTCCGGCGAGCGGGATCGCCCGATCCGCTCGCCGGCGAGCGCTCTGCGGCGGCGGGCGTCCATGCCGGGGTTGGGGTCGAATGCGGCGCGGGGAGGGAGGAATTGCTCGCCGGAGCAGGGTGGAGGCGGCGGCGGCGCACGGCGGAGCTAGGGTTGCGAGTGAGGGGTTAACCCCTCACTCGCACCTGCGCCCAGTATAAGTAGGGTCGACGGGGCCGATTTCCTGGGCCCCGTATTCCGCCGAAACGGGCCGGCCCGAATACGGGGCCTGCTAGACGCCCCAAATCACGCTTGCTCCGTATTCCACCGGAATTTTACGGAGTGGGTGGGTTATACGGGCCTGTTAGACATGCTCTAAGAGTTTCGCAGCAGGTACGCACTCAAGCAAAAGCGAAGTAAAAAAATGACCACGTAGTATTTGGAAGGTGGGGCGTACCCGAAGAAGAGAGCTGAGCCGGGACTTGGACCCAAAAGCCAAAAACGTGTTTTGCCTCTCCTTGTCTCGCGCGAGAAATAGTGCAGCCACGCATGATCGTACGAATATCGGATGAAGTTTGTCGTACGTATAGCATGACTCCTCATGTTTATACGTAACCGGCGCGTATGCATGTGGGGGTGCTTTAATTGTAACTGCGTAGTAAATTTTCTTGATTGTTTTGCGCGGTGTGACTTTTTCTTGCCAGCCTGGAGTGAATGGAGTAGCTAGCAGTAAATGCGTAGTGGTACTCAGTCTGCCGCGTCTGGCTCTGAAAAAAATTAAGAATTAAAGATTTTCTACTAAATGATGCATATAGTCAGAGTGTGTACTAGTCCAAAATGAATTTGTATTAATGGTGCAGAATTGCAGATAGTCAAAAATGGTGATTTTTTACTACTAATCCAAATTGAACATTTTGTATTAGCGTTGCTGATAGTCAAAAATGTAATTTTGTCATAATCCAAATTGGAAATTTTATATTAATGGTGCACATAGTGAAAATGTGACATTGTACTAATCCATACAATACATTTTGTGCTACTGGATCCATTTATATCTTTTTTATAATATATTAATAAATGGTAAGATCCATTGCCATTGTCGCAAATAATCAACAACGGTGATAATAATCAAATGATCAATTCTGAGACACATTATTTTATGAATTGTGTAGATACAAAATGTTGCACATAAAATTATAATCAAAATGTTTATTTTAGTGCGTTTAGAAACAGATTCATGGATTTAGAAAATCGAAAATTACATTTGTTCTTCCTTGATTAGGATTCATTTATATTACAACCCAAATCAAAGAGAAATGGAGAGACTGTATAATCACAGATAATTAAAGAAAACAAAGAACAAGCACAGACAAGCCTTGTCACAAACTAGCAATCACAAAATAATTTGCTCTAACACCATATTTAGTCTATCAGAAAAAACTAAAAGTAATTGCGGTAGAATCCACGAAAAAGTTAAGAACACGAGCTGTTTCTTCACACAACATCCAACGTAAAAAAAAAGTTAAATACAGCTTCCAGAGAAGAACATACACATGCATTTCCCATCTGATTTGAGAAGCATCAGCAATAGCTCGCGCGGAGGAGCACGTACGGCAGTAGTGAAGCTCGCGGCCTTGGAGCTCGGCCGGAGGTGCAGGGCGGCCAGAGAAGCTCTCGTGAAGGAGCACGGTGGTGGAGATGCTTGCTGCCTTGCAGCTTGGCTGGAGGAGCACCGGCGGCCGGAGAAGCTCGCAGCCTTGGTGCTCGGGCGTAGGAGCACGGCGGCCAGATCAACCCGCGGCCTTGGAGCTTGGGCAGAGGAGGAGAACCGCAGTCGGCTTCTTCAGCACGGGACGGCACCACCGCCGTGGTGTTGATGGGTCTTGCTGGCGGGGACGCAGGGGCCTCTCGGAAGACGAAGATGGAGCCGGCGCTGCCCCCACGACGGCCAAGCGCCGCATCAGCTCGTGCCCACCACGGCGCCAAAGATCTTCCTCCTCTGCTCGAGCTAGCCCGCGGTGCGGCACTGCCGCTGTGGTGGGCATCACCGCCGGCCAGGAGGCGCGCTGGAGCTTGAGGGCGCCCGTGCGGGTGACCATCTGGACGCGGGCCAAGCGCCGGTTCGACTCACCGGCCGCAACGACCCGCGGAATCCCTCCGCCACACGAGCTAGCTGCCAGATGGTCCCAGCCGGCGCTGCCCGGTCGCCCGCCAACAACGACGACAAGGCCCCAGCCGGCGCTGCCCGGTCGCCCGCCACCGCCGGCGCCACAGTTGTGTCGGCGGCGAGCTTCTCTGGGGAGTTCGAGCTGCTGTTCGGCATGAACCAGAGCGCTCCAGGAGCTCAGCGCCGTCGACCTCGCCTCGTCCATCCACACACACGCCGCGAGCACTCCGGTCTCGAGGAGGTTGTCAAGCACCTGATCCGGCGGCGGCTTGGCGCGCGGCGGCTTGGGCGGGGCTTCGCGGAGGGGGCCGGGGGATGCGGTTGGGAGGAGGAAGAGGTGGAGAGTGGAGACGAAGGGAGTTCGGGCCGGATTGAGATCCGGTGCCTCGCTGAAGGCAAGGCACCAAGCGCCTTGAGGCATAGCATCCACCATCCATTTTCATCCAACGGACAGCAGTGGAAGAAATAGATCAGAGACTAGTCAAACCTCACGCATGAGTCAGAAACGAGCGAGACCATTCGGATAAGGAGGTCGGGCAGCTCTTGGGCGGAACTTGCCGATCTGGCCGGCGCCGCTGCCCGCTGCGCCCAACTCTGCCAACGACGGAGCTCTAGAGTCCGGCCGCGCTACGCCCACCTCCGTCCGCAACGATGGAGCTCTGGAGGTGAGCCACGCCGGCTCCCGCCGCCCACCTCCGGCCCGCGATGGTATTGGAGAAAACGACCGAGACGGCGCCCTCCGCCCAGTTCCGGCTGCTCGCTCCTTCCACCTCCGACGGAGCCCATGGACTGCTCTCCGACGCCCCCGTGTGCCCTTTCTTGCCGCTGGTAGCCAGGAGCCCAAGAACGACTGCACAGCACAGCTTTTTCAGACGGACAGTTCAGGAGCAGAGCTGTTATAATTGAGATGCACAATAAACGAAGAACGAAAAGTAAAACACTGCAGGGGACACGAGATTTTAACGTGGAAAACGCCTCGACACACGAGGAAAAACCACGGGCGCCGGTCAAGAAAACTTCACTATTTCGGTGGTGTTTACAAACGCCGTGGGTGTACAATGATGCGATGATAACCCTAGCGGCGGCTTACGGGGAATATAAATAGGCGGTGGCAACGATCCGTACTGCGGGGGCCGCGCCCCGCACCTCCGCGGGCGTCCCTGTAGGGCACGACATATGGGCTAACTTCTGACTACGCTACGCTTCGGCCCAAGCCTCCGGCGACGGGCCTCGCTCCGCTCGTCAGAAGTTAGCCTCCCTTTAGTATATGAATTTGGATCACAAAATAACAAGAGCATTGCTCAGTTAACGAGCACGTCACAAAACCTGTGGCCAGTTTTAATTTAGCAAAGCAACAGCAATTTGGCAAGGACGGACTGATCGGAGATTCGGAGGGAGAAAAACTGATCGTCGGATTAGCTCTCGTCGGCGGCCGGCGGAGGGGCAGCTGGAGAGGCGGAGCGAGCTGAAGTAGGTGCGCAGAAGCGGCGCAAACAGCGTAGGTGGACAGCTCCTTTCCCACGGCGGCGCCGACGGGCGGCGGCAAAGCTCTTCCCGGAAGAGCCGCCCGCGCTCGTACTTTCCCGGCGTCACTAGTTTGTCTTGCGACGCGCGTAAGGACAGAGAGACTAAGGGCCTGTTTGGTTCCCAGCCACACTTTGCCAAGCCTAACTTTGGCAAGTGTGGCAGCCACAAAAGTGTGGCTAGGATTTTGGAAGCCACAAAGTGTGGCAAAAGTTGGCAAAAAATTCACTCTATGACAAGTGGGCCATATGAATAGTGAAGTGTGGCAGCTCTAAAGTGTGGCAAGAACCAAACACATGCTAAATTGCCAAACTTTGGCTTGGCAAAGTGTGGCTGGGAACCAAACAGGCCCTAAGTCATTTGGCGTTAACTCATGTGTCTTGCACTGCTGTCCATTGGATGAAGATAGATGGTGGATGCTATGCCTCAAGGCGCTTGGTGCCTTGCCTTCAGCGAGGCACCGGATCTCAGTCCGTTCGGGCCCGAGGAGTTAATGCCAAACGTGTTGTCAGACACATTGCAATACTTGGAAGATACAGACATATACATGATGAATATACGTATGGTGTCAGCCACCTGCTGCTCTCTAATTGGTCACATTTCATCCTCACGCGTACCCGGGTTCCGTTAGCCATTTTCGTGTCCTTGATGCATATAAACAAACCAGAGTAGTACATCTTGTAAGGACTAGTGGCCCGCTAATAATTGTACAAAACTGCATAACCTTCACGTGGTGGAAAGCAACAGAATGTGTGAGACTGTGAGTAGAATAAGCATTTGGTGAGGAGTGAAGTGAATACAATACACGTAGAGTACTCCTTTTTAGACTTTAGTGTGCACGACTTCAAGAGATGGTCTTAAGTATTATATCCGGCCAGTGTGTTACACGCACTTGATCGATGCGAGAGATGTGATTGTATATGTTTCTGGCCCACTAATCTCTTACTTTGCCATACGACTTAACTAATATAGTACGCTAAAAGTAGCTCGCATACTTACTAACTTGGCTTAGAGAACACTTCAGAATTTTATCATTTTTTGGCAGCCGTCCAGTGTTTATCAGTCAAAACTTATAGAAAAGGAGTGTGTGAGACATACTCCATTCTCACACACGTCACATGCATGGTATTGGACTTTCAGTTCGAGAAAGTATATACTAGTAGCGTGACAAATGAACCGAGGCAGTACTCACGGCAATGCTTCACACACTTCAGTTATTATAATGGATCACTCGATTGTCTATCTGTTAGACACTTCATTTTTATAAACTTTTAGCATCACAACAAGAAGATGCAACCACGAGAGAGTTGAACTTTTGACTTGTGCACCATTCAGCCAACACGAAGTAAGAGGAAAAGTAAGGCGCTGCCATCAGTGAATTAGACAGACAGCACCCACGGGTACAAAGCTCGCTAACGAGACTGTCTGTTGTTGGGCACGAAGTCTAAAGCCAAAGCACCGACAAGCATGACTTACATGTGTTTACCCCTGACTACAATGGGCGATCCGCGGCTAGCAGATCTTGGCTCCCCCCTGTTAATTTCAAGTTTCAACTGAGAAGTCGAGCTAATCCTAGTGTGGTCGAGCTAACTTGATCGGCCTGCTCGCGAGCTGTCATGCAAACCAACTGCCAGTGTGTCGTGGGTCCAGAAGTGAACTGCTAGAGCCATCGGCACCGAGTTGCCCCTCCATCCACGCAGGCCCGGCCCTACCTTTTTCGGGCCCTTGCGGAAAGTCGATAAAAGAGCCCCTTAAGACCAATATATGTGTACACATAACAAGATATATAACTATATATATGCATACTTTTACTTTTTTACATATATTATGATAGAAATACTAATAAAATAGTATAAAAATATAATAAATATTTTCTACTTGTTTGATTGCCTCAAATAAAAACCAAATTACGACGACTCCGCGGACAATTATGCTTCAATGCTTCACAAAAAGCTACTTCCCACGTTCCTAGTTGCAGAATCATTGAGAACAATTTCAAGATCAATATTGTTCAATACATCCTTCTTCGCCATTACGAGTATCAGATGAAGGATGTAAACTTTATTACTCCATATTATCCTCGCTAACACTATCATCAAGATCTGCAATTACATTCAAAAAAAATTATATCTAACTTTGAGATTCAATAAATTAATATCTAGCTTCCTCTTTTTCTTTTTCGCAATACCACACAACTATTTTGGCATTGTAACACCCATAGTGGTGAAATAATTTACATTAAATTAAAACCCTAATTAAGAGAATAAGTCATGGATTAGATCAAGAAGGACAAGAGGGATTTAATTGAACTCACAGAGAGGCAGGACAGCAGGCTGCCGATCGGCCAGAAGGGGCGCAGGACGAGGCGATCAGGGATGGCAAGACGCGGAGCCAGAGACGAGGAACAGATGAAGAGACGAATAGTCTCGTGGGCTGCCGAAAGACTCGCTCGCTAGCATTTCGTTCTTTTCTTGCTAGGTGCCTGAGCCTGTTCACATGTAATCTACTAATTCTTTTCAGACCCGTATAGCAAAGAAATACCTCCGATCTTGGGCCCCATCTGGCCTGGGCCCGAGGTAGCCGCCCATGGCTACCATGGGTCAGGGCCGGCCCTGCATCCACGAAACCAGCAAGTGAATGTCTGCCCCCACCCCCATGCGGCCAAGTTTCATACTTGCCCACCCTCTTGTTCTTGATGGCATGGTAAGTTTCAAATGATACAAACTCATTAATATGCTAATGAGCGTGCCCAGTACAAACACACTTTGTGCAGGTGAAATAATATCCGAGAGTAAATTGTTTGGTCTATTGGCAGTGAGCTTTGAAATCACTTTGTATATCACATTACAGAGACTGATGTGGCGAAACTGGGTAAAAAACTCCGGATTCTCCACCCTTGGGATCAATACAATGGTCATGTCATTCCAACCCTCATGTATGATCCTAGAGTTCACCGCAAGATACATTCGCCAATAATATGCAAGAAGGTAAAAGATTGTGTGGAGGCCGTCAGGCTTCAGCGCCTTCAGATGACCAATATTAAACGAAGTCTTCTTCACCTCCTCTAGTCCTCTCTAGAATACGGAGCCAGCATAATGTTATTCATCACATTTGAAACACACGGCTGTACCTTTTCAAATCACGTTCTGGTCCGGATGTTGTACTTCCGATGTGAATAAACTGTCAAAATAATCTGATGCCATCGATCATCGTTGATTATGATCTTTTTACCAGCCCATAAGAATCTTCGTCTCTATCTGACCGGGACGACATTGGAGGTTGCGGCACCTGCCGCGCAAGAGGAAATCAGCAGGTAATGAACGAAGAAAACAGCTGAAAATGGGCGAGCCGGCCGGTGGTTGCCTCTGACGGAAGATTATGTTGCTCATCGATCCAATTTTCTGGACGCGTCGTGATCTCTCGATATCTTCTACGATCTTCAGATTTTGGTACGATTAGGCTTTTGTTTTCTTTGCCAATCATATACGATTAGGCTTGTTCGGTGTATCAACGCCGCCTGCCCATCTTCAGGCAGTTTTCTATATCGATTATAGCACGTGGTTCATATTCATATGAACTTGTACATCGCCTCCCAGAGAGTTCAGTCAATTTCTTCCCTGAACAAGCTTCACTAGGGTCACGGCAGTTTAAATGCCCGACGAAAATGGCCGACTGCAGTCGGTTTCGCCTGGACACGCCGTTCGTCGTTTCTCATAAACTCCATTGCCGGAACTGGCTAAGCACGCGTCACGTCGTGCTCCACCAGGCGCGGATCGCAGCGGGAGAAACGGGAAAGGTTGCGTGCGTGTGATCGCCGGATCTGGCCGGAGCAGCCTCGTGCACTTGCCCGCTTCATATGGGCAAACGAACGGACAACTTTCCATGCATGCTCCGTTTCTTGTCACCGGAATCGTACCGTCACTAGTATAGAAAACAAGTTTTTGTTTTAGTTGCTCGAAGCATTAGTTTCGGTCGTGTTTGTAACCGAGACTAACGCTAGTCCATCTTAATCTCCGGCACGTCTTGGTGGGTGCACGCGCCGTCTCCTCCAGCACCTTGGTGTGCTCCACCCCCATGTATGATTTCAAACAGTTCCTCTTCACAGTCTCTACTACCGTCGTCTCCTCCATCGTCGATCATCATGCGATTCACCCTCGTGTATGATTTCGAACAGTTCATCTTCACGGTCTCGGCCACCGTTCATATCTTAACTAATACATAAGAAAGATAAAACAATTTTTGAATTAACATAATATTTCAAAATTATTTTAGTTGCACACACACAAGTAGCATTTCCAAATAGCATTTATATTTCTATTTCTATTTTCTAACAAAATACTAACATACTATTATTTTCTATTTCTATTTTCTAACAAAATGCTAACATATTATTTCTAACAAAATCCTAACATATCATTTTCTATTTCTAATAAAATCCCAACGTAGCATTTTCTATATTTGTTTTATAACCAAATTATTAACCTCAAAATCACTTTCCTTATCCCAAGCAACAGAACGAAGTTGTCTTGCTAGATGCTTCGGAAGCTCGATCACATATTCTAAATCGGCTAAAGTTTGGCATGCGCATTTGATTACTTGGAGATCTCGATCGTTTCATCATTAGGCCGCGTGCTCGACGCGGACACGTCGAAACACCCACGAGCCCATGACCTTGCCAGCTTTAAGGCATCAAACACCTACATTGTTTAAGGATTACTAATCATAGCTAGCTGCTTTTCTTAGACAAATAATTTTCGGCGTGGACGACAGTGCTAGATGTGGCAAGCTCATGATTTCCAATGTGCCTAGCTAGCTAGCTAACCACTTAATGGAATCTTTCGACCTAGCTAGAATGGCGGAGATGGAAAAAAAATGTCGCCGAAGCAAATATAGTCGTCGCTTAACAGGGAAAAAATGCAGATTTATATATACTTGTCCTTGATGCATATAAACAAACTAGAGTAGTACATAATGTAAGAATAGTGCGCGCACGGAGTGTAGAAAACTGCATAGGCAAGAGTTCACGTGGTGGAAAGCAACAGAGTTTGGAAGTAGAATAAACATTTGGTGTGGAGGAAACTGCATACAATACATGTAGAGTGTACTCCTTTTTAGACTTTAGCATAGGACTTGTAGATGGTCTTAAGTATTATATTGAGTGTGTTACACGCACTTAATCGAGGTGTCTCTAGCCCACTGATCACTCACTTTGCCGTACACCTTAACTAATAGACTTGGGTAAAAGTCGCTCAAAGACAAACTTGTCTTAAGGAACACTTCAGAATTCTACCATTTTCAGCAGCCGTCCAGTGTCCACTAGTCGAGACTGACAAAACTGGTACAAAACGAGCGTGTGACACATGGTTCAAAATCACACGACACTTGGTACCAGACTTTCAGTTGGAGGGGGGAAAACATAGCATGACTATGGACCGAGACTCCGAGACGAAGAAGGTTTGAGAGTTTGAGTAACACACGGGAAGATGTAAACAAACAACAGACAGGCGGGCCTGATAGTGGTGCTCAAGGTTATGCTTTCACGCAATTCAGTTACTGGCACTACTAGAGTAGATCACTTCATTGTCTATTTTCTAGACACTTGTTTTGTTTATAAACTTTTAGCATCACACCAAGTAGAAGCAACCACGAGAGTTCAAACTTTTGACTTCTGCAATCTGCACCAATCAGCGACCACAAATAAGATGAAAGAAACGACGCAGCCATGAGTCAATTAGACAGAAAGTACCCACGGGTAGAAAGCTCACTGACCAGACTGTCTGTTGCTTGGCATGAAGTTTAAAGCCAGTGCACCGACAGACATGACTTACATGTGTTTACCCGTTAACACTATATGCACGCAGAGTGAGACGGAGCCTGTACGGGACAAGATAAGAGAGAGGAAGGCGATCGTGAGTCTCTAAAACCTCCTAAAACCCATTTAGGGTTTCGTCCTTCTCGCCGGCGACGTTGTCGGTCCGCTCCGTCTCCGGTGGCCTTTGGGCCTTGGAGGTGTGGCGGACTGCAGCCTCTCGCTGACGGGAAGGTTTCAGATTTTCGTTTAGTTTATTTTCAGTGTATTTTTTGAGATGGTGAGGCAGTGGCTACTTCCTGAAGTTAGAAAAAGGTCTTTCCCGTCCTATCCTCGCTCATGTGGTGCATCTAGCACCAGCGGAGGGCGTGTGGAGTCGTTTGTCCGGCGAATCTCCCATGATCCGATCGGTTTTTGTGTTCGATGGTGTGGTTTTAGGTCAGTCTCTTCCAATCTACGGTTGTCATCATTGGCGATGGTTGCCGCTCTGGTGCGCTGGTCCTTTGGGACCTTAGCACGACGATTTCCCGTCTGTGTACTACAATAAGCTCTACTACAACATGCTTTGCCTGGCTCTGGTGATGGAGGGGCGAGGACGGTGGTGCGCCTTCGCTCGTGCTAGTGCATGTAGTCGTCGCTGGGTGGTCCAATGAACTATTTATAATTTTTTTATTACTTTTAGATATCTTTGTGCTGATGTTAATGATTATTAGTAGATCGGTGTAATTTTTGCACAAAAAAAGAAACACTATATGCACATCGTGCGCGCGTTCAGAAATCAACGCTTGATGTGGACACAGTGGTGATTCACGCCCGTGTTTCAAGTTTAAACTGAGAAGCCAGACTAATCATGCATAGTGTTTTGAAGCTACCTTAATTAGCCTGTCAATCTGTAGAATGAATGCATTGTCATTTGCCTCATCATGCGGAAACTTGTGAGACAAAGATTCAAACAACTGATGATACCAATTCCTCTCTGCCGAACATGCATGTCTCCGGGTGAAATCGTGGAGACGAACTGAAACCCGGTACCGAACTCCCATGCAAAGTTGCAGACCATGGGCACCTGCCACTGCCACCGCTAGTGCCGTGGAGGCAGAAGTCAACCGCTAGAGCCATCGGCATCGAGTCGCCGACGCGCCACTCCGTCCATGAAATCAGTAAGTGATGTCTTCATGCTCCCATGTGGCCACACGATCGATCATCTATCTACCCTGTGTTTGTTCCCCACTGCGATCAATGCATATGCGTCTGGACCATCCATTGTCCTGTTCGAGTCGTCAGCGGCCATGGCGATATGTGACCGATCGTCGCCCTGTTACGTCTGCATGCTTGGGACGATCATGGAGGTTGGCTGGCGCGCGCATTCATTTTGCCACGGCACCGGCAGCCAGCAGGTACAAACGGAAAAACAAGTGGAAACCGGCGAGTCGGTCGGCCGGTGACGGTGGTTGCCTGACGGGGGATTGCTTCGCCTGCCGATCTAGGGGCTCCTTTGATTTGATTTAAAGGATTTGTATAGGAATTGTGTAGGATTTGGTTCTTATAGGAAAAATTCATTTACATGTTGTTTGATTCATAGAAACATATTCTATAGGAAAAATTCCTATAGAAATCTTGTAGTGTAATTCCTATAGAAAAAAAACATTAGCTCATACCTTATGGAAAAATTTCTTTGCTACAATCAAACAAACTTCATCTTCCTATAGGTTTCAAGTAGACATGCCATTTCAATCCTATACCTTTCCTATTCCTATGCTTTTCCTATCCTTTAAATCAAAGAAGCCCCCAATTTTCTGGATGCGTCGTGGTCTCTTGATATCTTCACCATCTGTACAGATTTTGGTACTGGCGCATCCCAAATAAGCCCGTAGTACTCTATTAAAGATGTTGGTATATGCTACTTTTATTTTGGGGGGATTGCTCATAGTACTGGCGAACTTAATACGGCAGCTCGGTGCACCTCAAAAAACTAAAAAATAGAAACTTCATAAATTTAAAAGGACGCTGAAGTTCATTTAAATTTGTACAAAGTTTGCCAAATTAAACTAAGATATTAAAAATATCTAAATTAATGATAGGAGGCATTGCAGTCCATGTTGTTCGCGTCGTCGTTGGAGCCCTACGCCTCCTCGAAGTTGTCGTCCTCCGGCGGTGGCGTTGATGCTGGCGCTGAAGCCCCCTCCCCTCCCCCTCTCGAGGTCGGTAACGTTGCGGTTGTTCGTCACAGACCACCACGACTCGCGTCTGGTCACTGGCCGGCAGGAAGATGTTGAAGGAACGACTCACGAGTGTCGCTTGGCCCGACACGTCCGCGTGGTCATCCGGGCGCGGTACGTCACGTGGAGCTCCAGCTCGAGCTCCCACCATACCTTGACGACGGGAATGACCAGCTTCTCCTTCTTCAGCTACCGGTGGTTGTGCGCCATGGCCGGGGAAGATGGAGGTGGTGGGCTAGGGTTTTGTCAATGATAGTAGAAGGCCGAATTAAAAAGAGGAGGCCACCGAAGATGGCGAGGAAGCTCTATCGTCACTGCGTTGGTTGCCACGTGGAGCAAGGGGGCGGCATCACACTATGTGCCGTCCTAGGGAACTAACGGAACCATTGAAGACGACCCAACTTCTTCACGAGGTCATAAAAACAACGACCTGCCGTTTCTCTCCCGGCCAAGACGACCCTACCCAAGAAATCCTACGTGGCGAGGTGCATCCATCCAACGCCATATCCTTAGGGCATGTAGGTTTAGACGGATGGTGTCTGTAATACTACTCCATATCATCTATAGACAATGATATAGACAGTGTATACAATAGTCTGTATGTAAGTTATCTAATTTTAGTCATAGCTATATGTGAGTATAACTTATAGATACTCTTCAGACAACAATAAAGATGTTGTCTGTAAGCTGTCTGCAAAGGCTCTACAAACCGTACGTAACTTTACAACAACCTCCTTCTCTCTCCTTATTCTCTTTTATCCACATCACCAAAATCAACTATAACTATCTCTTATAAACAGTCTGAGTCATTATCATTGTACATGCCTCTAGAGGCTAGCACGGATGTGTTAGCTATTTTTTCAGGCTCGGAATGGATGGGATGCCCCGGTATGGGCAAAAAACACGCGGCGGTCTAATAAGCCTATTAAGATAATTTTCTTAGTTAGAGAAGATGCTTTGGATGACGCGGGTGAAGGTGCACTTGGATCAGTACTGTCGCTGGTGGTGGGGATGGTGTATAGGCCGTGTTCAGTGTATAGGCACCACCTGCCAATCTCCAATTCTCCGGCGATTTACACAAAAATAATTTTTTGTGGAAAAACACACGAAATAATCCTTCGGCTAAACTATCCGATGTCTCTAATCCATTTGTGTGGCGTCCTTGCGAATGGTGTCACATTTGTCTATGTGGCGACCGTGGGAGCGGCGCCACACTTTATCGCCTGATAGGTTCGAGCCATCACGTATGACAGAATGTGTGGCGCCCTTACGAAGGGAGCCACACGAAATGTGTGACGCTCTTGCGAAGGGAGCCACACAAAGTGGTTTGGCCGAAGAGTCATTTCATGCAATTCTTACTAAAAGGTTATTTTTTGTAAATCGCCCAATTGTCGATGCAGTCTGTCCTATCGATTACAGCACGTGGTTGAAATGAACTTGTACGTCGCCTCCGAGAGAGCTCACGGGTCACACGTACGGCGGTTTAAATGCCCGACGAAAATGGCAGACGTACACTGTTTCGCCTGGCCACGCCGTTTGGCGTTTGCACAGAGAGGACGCCATAATCTCCATTGCCGGGAATGGCTAAGAGCATCCCCACTCGTTGGCGCTCCCCACGCCCAAATCCGGACGAAACTACCGCCGGATTGGACGAAATTAAGTCGTGGGGAGTACCATATTTCCAGTCGTCCACCCGGTGTTCGGCGGATAGAGTTTAAATTCAAACAAATCGCCGTCCCGCGCTACAAGTACGGGCGAGTTGATCGGCAAAAGGAGCAAAAGGATCGGCCCACGGATCGGCGATCGGCGGCGGTCATGAAGAACCCCGGGCTCGCGGCGGCGGCGGCGGAGCCGGAGGTGATCATCTCGTGGATCTCCTCTTCGTTCGGCGCCGCCATCGCACCGAACGCGAGCGGCCCTCGTCGCAGGCCGGCGAGGTGCCCTCGAACGAGCCGCCGCCGCCGCCGGCGTCAAGCTCGGGCGGCGACGGTGTGGGCATGGACGGTTGGCCGTAGGCGCCCTCTTGGAACACGGCGGTCGGCGACGGCGAGTACGGCGAAGGCGAGAAGGAAGACGGGGAACTTGTTGTACCTTGCGTCGGCCAATGGCCGGGAACACGCCGCCGCTATAGGCCATGTCGATTAACCTCAAGTGTTCGTCTTGGGCCGCCTCCGCCGACCTCTTGGCGGCGGCTCTTTTCACCCTCCCCGCCCGGCGCTTGTTTCGACGTCGCGCCGTTTCTCGTCCGCCGCCCGCTCGGCGTTCGACATGCCCGGCGGCTTCGTCTTCTTCTTCGCATCTTCCTCGCCGGGCGCCTTCGGCGGCATTGTGGTGGACGAGAAGACGAGGAGGAGAGTGGTGGTGGACGAGAAGACGCCGCCGAGAACCGGAGCTGGAAGACGAGGAGATTGGGGGATTTCGGCGGGAGAGAATGGGGATATGCAAGCAAATTGGAGGGAATGGGGGAAATGCAAGCAAATTGGAGGGAAAATCACAAGATTTGGTTTTCCAGTCGCCGACTACGCGGGTCCACACGCCGTTTCGCGCGCTTTCGTTTCGTCCGAGTCCCCGAGCGCGCCCCGGGGGCCGGGGGCGTGGGCTCGCCGGATGGATTAAGGGCCAAATCCGGACGAAAACGAGGAACCGGGGGCGCGACTGGGCCGAATTTCGCCGTCCGGATGAAAAAAACGTCGCTCGGGGGCCTCGTCGGGGGACGAGTGGAGATGCTCGCGCGGCTCGGCGGGGGAAACGGGAAATGTTACGTGCACTTGCTCGCTCCATCTGAACCTGATCGATCTGGGTAACCCAGCGGACAACTTTACATGGCCCGTTTCTGGTTCTGGTCACCCAGCGGAATCCTGGCACGCCTCGCTTGAGTGCACGCGACGTGAACTGCATACATATATGCGATGTGTGGCATTTTTTACATTTTTTTTTGGCAGGTATAGAGTACTACGTGGTAATCTGCAACTGGTGGTGGTGCATGCCGTGTCACGAGTCATGGCTCTTGGTCAAGCCTCAAGAACACCATGGACTTTGTTTGATTAAAGGATTCAAGTCAAGCCATACCTATAAGAATTTCACGGAGGTGCATGTACATAGAAAAAAAAATTACCCCTCTGTCTCGCATGTGACATCTTTGTTGTTTTCTCGTGTTTTGACTTTAAACACTAGTTTGACCAATAATGCATGCGCTTGTTATAGAATTACACCATTATAGATTTTTATTTGCATATGAATTCATAGGTATAAATTTTGTGACATGTAGTCCATGTTTCAAGAGGTATAAATGTGGACAGAGGGAGTACAACAAATATGGAGCACCTTACCAGTGTTGCTTAGCTAGATGCAACAATATATAGGTTGTGGTAATCATGTTTAAATGATTGATACAATTGGGCCTCTTAAAAATATAAGTCTTCGCAAGATGTTTGGACGATTGCAACACGACTGACATGGCATCCGCCCTTGCTACATACGCATTGGGCGCATCGGCTGGTGCGATGAGAAAGTGTGAATCTAGAGGGAGGGAGGGGTGGCGACTAGGCTTCATCAACACCTATCATAACAACATTTCGTCTCCTCTCTAATTACTATGAAAGCCCGCGAGGGAGCACTCGCCAGAGATGATCGACAACGATGGATGGCGTGATCTTGTCGCGAGGTGAAAACAAACTCAAGAGTAAAGATGTGAGTTTCTAAGATGCAACCGCACAAATAGGAACTAATTAACTACGTAGATAAAAAAAAGATATTATCGCTTTGTAGTCAACATAACATGCAATGAAGTCTCCAGATTCATCCAATTATTCGGCCATAAATTTTACTCCGTAGCATAATTTGTACGATAATAATCTATGCAAACCTTAAAAAACCCCTTAATTAAACAATAAATGATTTGGTGGTTAATTCCCGAAATTTATTGTTGACCAGTTCGAATTTCCACTTCAACAAGGCATCTTGGGTGTATATTTTCAATCATTTTATACGTTTTATATTGCCAACAACAGCTAGCCAAGGTACTGCCAAGTGCCAACACATTATAAAAGGACAAACAAAAAAATTGAATGCATAAAGATATAGGGCTCTATTTTATTAGCTCGTCACGAGATCCACATGCGCAATTCGCTGTAGACGTACCCACTCCTCCTTCGCTCTCCCGCTTTATCTCGAACCCCTCCCGTTTCCTCCATTTTTATTTTCAAGTCCCTTTCCCCGCTCCAACGAGACAGAGACAGAGAGAGAGAGGAGCAGTTGGTTGAGACCATACCAGAGGGAGATGGATCTGCTGGAGAGGAGCACTATTAAGGCGGAGGAAGGGGAGAGGAAGGAGGAGCAGCAGCAGCAACAGGAGAAGGAGGCCCAGCAAGGATTCACAAGGCCCCCCCTCGCCAACGGCAGCAGCAGGTAGCCTTCTATTCCCTTCTCGCTCCAAGAAACCATGGAAGATCCTTTGAGGATTTCGCGTGTATCTGTGTGATTTTGCCGGATTGTCTCTGTGTATGGGGGTGTTCTTCTTGTTTCCTCTCTCGCTTTCTCTGTTCTTGTTGACGCGCTTTCACGCTTGGCACCTCGAGGTTCGGTGCTATCGTGGAAGAGCCCCTGCTGCAGCCCCGGAGAACCGAAATTGGTGCGGTGGCTGTCGGTTGGGTGGCGTGCGGGGAGTGCGGGTTCAGGAATGCGTGTTCTTCTGTCATTGATGTTGATCCTCCCTCCCAACTTCAGTCTCCTGTTCTTGGAGAAAATAACCTTTTACTCCACTTGCTGGCCTGCCTTGACTATGTTAAAATTGTGGCGGAACTTAAAGGGCACGTGTTCTTATCCGGATGCTGGGAGGACGTCTGGTTTGCCGGAAAATCTGGCGTTGCCTGTCCCTGTCCTTCATGGTTGATTTAGTTTTAAGAAAAACAAATTCTTTTGTTGCTCTTGGTGATAAACATTTCGACCATTTTTCTCTTATAAGAAGTAAGCTTATGGCTGTAGAAGAAATTTTTTATGACGGGCACAGATCTTTTTAACTGAATGAAAGAATTGTTTTTGACGGAAGACGGGCACAGATCCAAGCAGCACTTTCCCCCGTCACCGATTCAATTTCTTCTTGTTCTACCATTTCTCGTATGAAAAGTTTTTGGTTGTTCAACTGCTCAGTTAGGTTCTTAGTTGAGGGAACTCTTTTAAGTCACATTGTTCTTTGTGATATACACCTCGGGCCACCCTTTTTTGAGTAACATGAGAGAAGGCGTAGATCTGATTAAAGTTGAGGTATATTCCATGAGGCAGATCTCGCTCCAAGAAACTCACCCGTTTTTGCAAGACCATATAACTTTCATAAACATGCGGCATATGAAGGGAATATTTGCAAAAACGAACCAAAAAACAGGCAGCCTTCCCCACATGTTTACTTCAGGCCCAGTTGTGAAGCTGGGGACCAACGACTTAGGGCCTGTTTGGTTCCCAGGGCCAGTAGTCTTTCACCACCTAGTCACAAAACTAGTCCTTCATCGGAAATCTCCTGCATGTTAAAACACCCCTTTTGCCAATCCTCCTGTGTTGCAAGCGTGCCAATGGGACAGTTTCCAAATTCTAGATATTTGTTCCACGCTTTTCGGCATATTTGTCGGCTGCAGTGCTGTGAATTACTCAGAGATTCACCATATGTATGGCACACTAATTTGATTTGTCCAGAGCATCATAAAATGCTTTCTTGTATGGTTTGCCTAGTCTATATCTGTCGTTGGTTTACACTCAATTAATTGGTTATGCGCTAGGCTGCTCTAAAACGATGGACCCTTTATTGTTCTGTATCGATGAGTTGAAATTGTCAATGACACTAAAATAGTGTCAGTCTGAATTGATATTCCGCAATTACCTGAATATATAGGTCTAATATATGCAGGAATTTGGATATGTTATTACTTATTTTTAGATAACGCTTGGAAAAAAATGAAATCCACTGCATATAATTTGCTAGGCCCGGTGCTTCGGATGAAACAAAAGTTACGTGGGTCCGTCCTCCTTGGACAACCTTTGAACTAGTCAGACAAGTAATTGGACAGTAGGCAGCACATTCCCGTCCACCACATCTTGAATTCTTCAGAGTGGACCACAATTCCAATCATAGTCTGCTGTTGTTTCATCACACATCATGCAGTACAGATGCTGTTAGACTCAGAATGACCAATTATGGATGTACTTCAAAAAATTCTACCTAATTAAGAGTTAGTTTTTAGAATATGCTCGTTTTGTTACTCTGAACCTTAAATGGTTTTGAACTTTAAAGTTTGTACATAGTTACTGTAACTCATGAATTATATCTAGAATTTGTTTTGGTTTTTCTTTGACTTTGGTTAGTTTTTCTGTGCCATAGTTGCACCCAAAGTTTTCAGTGCGTAAGGATCCATTGAATATAGTAACAATTACTTCTAGAAATAGATGCCTCCTTGCAGATGTAGTGCATAATAATGGTGTTTCCACATTTGATCTTTGCCATTAATTCACTACAACTAAAAAGATGGCAATATGGCATTGGGGGTTAGTATATTATATATTAACCAAACATTCTGTGTCAGAGTTAGCTAACTTGGCCTCAAATTTTCACATTGTCCGCTTCCCTTTACTGTCATTTATTTCTGTCTATACAACTTGCCGAGCGCAATGTGGGATGTGCCTGCTAAATTTGCACTACATTCATGAAGTTATGTGATTTAATTTACTTTTCTATTGCATATTCTTACTACTTCTGCTTTTGATTATTAGGCCTGGAATGTTCCCAATGTCGAGCCCCCCTGCTAATCCTACGCAGCTTACCATTTTTTATGGTGGATCAGTATGTGTGTTTGACTCAGTGACTCCGGAGAAGGTAGTATTTAGACTTGCTAGATATATCATGCTCTTGGGCTAATTGTTCAAACTGTATGCTAACCGTGCTACCTGTGTCATTGGCATCAACAGGCTCAAGCCATCATGCTCATTGCAGCAGCAGCTGCTGCGGCCACAAAGAGTAATGGCACTAATGCTGTTAAGCCTCTAGCAATGCCTCTGACCAATGCTGCAGTCTCTCCTGTGCTTACACGGTCACCTTCACTACAGAGCACTTCTGTAGCAACTGGACAACTTCAGGCTCTTGCAGATCCTAGCTCGATTTGCAAGCTTCAGGCTGGTAAAACCAATAAATCCTATTATGAAGTTCAGAAGTGGGATATTTTAATCCTTCTTGATGTCATCTAATATTTTATTTAAAACTAAATTTACCCACTTTGCAGATCTCCCCATTGCCAGGAGGCACTCCCTTGCGCGCTTCCTGGAGAAACGCCGTGACAGGTCAGCATGAATGAAGAGTTGAAGTAGCACTCTACGTTTATCTGGAGTGTATTAATTAGTATTATCCCTCCTGTTTGTTTCACATGTTGTTTATGGTGTACCACATCATTCAGAAATGCATTTGTATGAGGCCAAGCCATGAAAAGCTCAAAACTAAGTCTTTACTACTGCCCCCTTCATTAATCAGTTGAACCGTCCAGCTCTATTTGGATAATTGTTCTATTTGCAACATGAGTGTTCTAGCATGATTCGTCGGAAATGGACTTGCAAGACACCAAACATTTTCTTTAGTTTTAGTAAAAGATAAACTAATGAAATATTTAAGATGTATTTATGGTTGGATCACCACAGACCATTGTTCCATAATATTTGACATAGGAGCTGGTAGCCTTGGAGCATATGATTTTTACTGTATTTTGACATGAGTTATGGGAATAAAATTAATGGTTTTCCTTCATGTTTTTGATATCGTATGTTTTTTTTTTTTGTCTTTGTGTTAAAGACAAAGTGAATTCTGCGTTTAACCACCCTTCAGCATTTGCAAGGAGAATACCATTAGTTAAATTTTGTGTCATCCGTTATTTCTTAGGACAATGATTGCCTTTAAGCTAGCTTTCTGTACAAGGTTGCTGAGCGGCTAAAGATATCATCTCTGCATGCTGTATGGAAAAGAAACAGAACATATGACTTATCGATCTCATCAGTAGACAGTAGTAGTCTTATTTTCTGTAGCTGTTCTTGACTGTCATACATTTGTAGCTGTAACAAGTTTCAGTTATCCTTTCTTCTGCTGGCTTCAACTGACTAAACAATCCTACAATGCAGGGTCG
Organism: Lolium rigidum; assembly: GCF_022539505.1. Taxonomy (NCBI): domain Eukaryota; kingdom Viridiplantae; phylum Streptophyta; class Magnoliopsida; order Poales; family Poaceae; genus Lolium; species Lolium rigidum. The sequence goes on along the minus strand of NC_061514.1, from coordinate 39,618,155 downwards.
TGAGCAAAGCTCCTTACAGCGCTGTGAAACCATCTGAAGGCATGGGAGCATCTGGGATTGAGATGGCCGCGGAAGGCAAGGCCCAGTAACCCAAACACAACCCCCGGATGTTTGGAAGGGAAGGATGTGTTAGCTGATGTGATGTTACGCCTTAGAATCATCGTCGTAATAATAATCCGACCAGAACCTCTACTGCCATTGTTGTTCTGTCTCATGTGCCGTTAGTTTTTTACTCTGCCATGAACTCGTCTACTCCACCGAACAGGACTGCTACCATATATGTCACTGTAATGTGTATCTGCCTGACTTCTACATTTGATATTGTAGTCAATGATACAATCCGTGTCGTCCCAGTTTCAAATGTCTATGTTGGCTTGGAAATGTGGTTGGTTTTCTGTTTCAAATGTTTCTGTTGGCTTGGAAATGTGGTTGGTTTTTCTGTTTCAAATGTTTCTGTTGGCTGGGAAATGTGGTCTGTTTTTTGCTGTTTGAAACAGGAGCTGGCGGTGTTGCTTTTCAGTATTATCTGAAGATATGGTTCCACTTCTGCTGGACCAACGCGACGGCGGTGGGGAGGTGTGTGTCGTTGACGAAGTCGCTGGGAGCGAGCCCGGCACCCTTCTCCTCAAGCTGCGTGGTGACCTTCTAGAGGTGTGCATCCTCGACTTAGTCGACAGGAGCAAACCCCGGCATCGCGTCCTTACGTTGTCGTCCACCTCCATCTTCACCACCGGCGCGCGCGAGCTTGAAGCGGAGGCAAAAGCGGTGCTGCTGGAGGCAGATGCAGTGTCGCACGAGGTGGTGGCGACAAGCCGTAATTGGTGTAGCGGTAGGAGCCACAGAGGCGGGCCGGGTCGGAGCGGATCTTCTTCCGCTTGTCGTTGTCCTAGTGGGTGGCACCGTCCGTTTGACACCCTCCTCGACATCATGGCGATGCGGCGCTGCGATTCTGTCGAGTGCGCGCATGGATTCTGTTGTCGATGCCGGAATTTGGTAACCGGTGTGGCGGAAGGGGAGGGGAAGCGGTGCAAAAGGATGAGAGTTTCAACCCGCATCGGTCGCTCCGGCTAGGATATATACCAGCCTAATATTTATGTGCCAGACCACGGATAGGGTGTGCTAAAAGAAGTGAAAAACACCTCAAAATTGCATACCAGCCTAATTTTCCTTTGCCAGCCGATATGTGGTGCTCTAACTCATTGAAGAAATGCAAGGGCACAAACATCTTAATAATCCTCTTACGATGAATGATTACAGGGGGCGCGTGTGTAGGTACCACAAAGAACGACGATACATCGAAACGAGAAATCTTAACTAGTGCTACTGCTAAGCACTCAAATCAACTGCTACTTGGACGCTGGATCGCTGGATCGCTTAGGTTTGGCCGCCGCCGCTTGTTGCACTTAGACGGGCCGGCAGCCGGCCGGAGGATGCCCTCGAGGTCGACAAAGCCAACCATGATGGCGTCTAAGAAGAGCTTCCGGCAGGCAGGCGGCTTTCCAGGCGCCGGCGGGCAGGTTGGTGTGCCGCCGAGGCAGCAGATCATGGCGTCCTTGGGGGTACGGCAGCAAGTAGTGGTCGCCTTCGTCGTCCGCTGTTGGTACTCCTTGGGAGGCGAGGAGGCAGTGCGGCTAGGATGGCGGCGGTAGAACTCGGGCGACTCCGCCATGACGGGCGCATGCAGAGGAGGAGGGAGACAGAGGTGAGTTTGGTTTGCGCTAGGGAGACAGGGCGTAGCGTATTTGTAGGAGGAGACAGGTGTGCTGTGCGTTTAGAGGAAACAGAGTAAATTTCGGCGTCACTTTCCTTCTGCCCCGTGCAGTCCGACCATGATCTTGGGGCGACCAAATTTGAAGTTTCTGGATGCATGCCAATGGCCACGGGCCCAAATGGGCTTTATTTGGTTGCCCGGGTAAACGTAGAGGCCTGGTTGATTGGCTGCCTAGTTTCCGTTTCTGGATAAGTGTTGTTTGTTTGTCACCAAACTTACCATAGAGACACCCACAATGAGATGTGTTCATCACTTTCAAAAATGGCGAGTTTACGATAGCACAATCATGGACTTTCAGAGCAGCAACATAACTAAAGCAGGCGCTAACAAGCACAATTAAGAACTAACATGGTACTTAAGTTTAGGATCAGATGCAATGGTGCATCCTGACTACTAATTACTAGGCACACTCCATTGGCATGCGCTGTCAATGCCGGTGATCACTATGCTAGTGCTCTGGTTGCAGAGCAGTTCGCATGCATGCATATTAAATGTCGGTGACCTAATCTACATATAAGCCTACATATTTATGCTTCAATGGACTACCCGAAGCTCTAATCGATGAGTTAGAGAAACATAGCATGGATCTATGAATCCCCGAAAAGCCCCTAACCACCCAAATCAAAAAGGGGTTTTGAGTACTTACAACAGGGCGAGAATCCGGAGGGGGAGGGTTGCCACTAGTGCGGGTGTCACCGACGATGGAGTTGCTGGTGCAGGAGCACGAGGTATTGGAGCAACGGGTCCAGGGGACGCCATGGCGGGTGCATGAAGAGCGGCAAACGAGGGGAGGTGATAAGGAGCGAAGCGGTGGTGAGCGTATATCAGCACGTGGTTGCATCTCTCTACTCCTGCCAGTCATCAACGCATTGATCTCTGCGCAACATCGAGATTCGATGCTTGGCGGTAGATCAAATTTTCCCATATGCAGCCTAGCATATGGAACCAAAGCAACAACCATGATTGATTAAGAGTCGACACCATTGCCAGGTCACTCACCACCTTCGAGGTCAGAAGGTTGCATGCCTCGTAGTCCTACACAACACAGGTGCTAACAGCTACCTGCCGGGACGCGATCTTGGTCGTCGGGACCATCGGGGGAGGAGGCAGCGATGCGTCCATGGCATGGTTGATCGGACGTGATGATGAAAGAAGAGTGTGTCGATGGAGTGGTGATGGGAGTGACATGCATGGGGCAGAGGGTTAAGCCCCGTCTCCCGCGCTGCTCGACGCGTGTGACGGGTGGGCACATCATTTCAAAATTGTACTCTCTCGGGTCTGACTTTGGGGAATCTGTCGATTCGGGTGTTCCCCTTGGGCTTGGCTGGGGACTGCTTTGATGCGCACTGGCTATGGTGTGGACCGGGCAACTGATGGCGCGTGAAGCACACGTCCGTTGGGAACCTCAAGAGGAAGGTGTGATGCGCTCAACAGTAAGTTTTCCCTCAGAAAGAAAACCAAGGTTATCGAACCAGTAGGAGTCAAGGGCCACGTGAAGGTTGTTGGTGGAGGAGTGTAGTGCGGCACAACACCAGTGATTCCGGCGCCAACGTGGAACCTGCACAACACAATCAAGATACTTTGCCCCAACGTAACAGTGAGGTTGTCAATCTCACCGGCTTGCTGAAAACAAAGGATTAAACGTATGGTGTGGAGAATGATGTTTGTTTGCGAAGAACAACAAAGAACAGAGATTGCAGTAGATTGTATTTCAGATGTAAAAGAATGGACCGGGGTCCACAGTTCACTAGTGGCGTCTCTCCAATAAGATAAATAGCATGCTGGGTGAACAAATTACAGGTGGGCAATTGACAAATAAGGATTCAATACATATCATGATGATCACTATGAGATTTAATCAGGGCATTACGACAAAGAACATAGACCGCCATCCAAGCATGCATCTATGCCTAAATAGTCCACCTTCGGGTTAGCATCCGCACCCCTTCCGAGTATTAAGTTGCAAACAACGGACAATTGCATTAAGTATGGTGCGTAATGTAATCAACACAAATATCCTTAGACAAAGCATTGATGTTTCATCCCTAGTGGCAACAACACATCCACAACCTTAGAACTTTTCGTCATCTGTCTCAGATTCAATGGAGGCATGAACCCACTATCGAGCATAAATACTCCCTCTTGGAGTTACAAGTATCAACTTGGCCAGAGCCTCTACTAGCAACGGAGAGCATGCAAGAACTTGACATAGTATTCTATATTCATTGGATCCCACCAAACACAACATGTAGCATTACAAATAGATGATCTTGATCATGTTAGACAGCTCACAAGATCTAAACATGATAGCACAAGAGGAGAAGACAACCATCTAGCTACTGCTATGGACCCATAGTCCAAGGGTGAACTACTCACGCATCAATCCGGAGGCGGGCATGGTGATGTAGAACCCTCCGGTGATGATTCCCCTCTCCGGCAGGGTGCCGGAGGCGATCTCCTGAATCCCCCGAGATGGGATTGGCGGCGGCGGCATCTCTGGATGTAGGATAACGTAGCATAGAAAACAAAAATTTTCCTACCGCGAACACGCAATCCAAGCCAAGATGCAATCTAGAAGACGGTAGCAACGAGGGGATTATCGAGTCTCACCCTTGAAGAGATTCCAAAGCCTACAAGATGAGGCTCTTGTTGCTGCGGTATACGATCACTTGCCGCTTGCAAAAGCGCGTAGAAGATCTTGATCACGGCGCCACGAACGGGCAGCACCTCCGTACTCGGTCACACGTTCGGTTGTTGATGAAGACGACGTCCACCTCCCCGTTCCAGCGGGAAGCGGAAGTAGTAGCTCCTCTTGAATCCGACAGCACGACGGCGTGGTGTCGGTGGCGGTGGAGAACTCCGGCGGAGCTTCGCTAAAGCACGCGGGAGCTATGGAGGAGAAGGGGGCGGCTAGGGTTTGGGAGGGGGTGGCTGGCCACTCAAGGGGGGCGGCCAGGCTGTGGTCTTGGGGTGGCCAGCCCCCTCCCCTTGGCCCCTCATTATATAGGTGGAAGCCCCAAGTGTTGGACTACAAGTCTCCGAATAAGACCCGAACCCAAAACCTTCCATGTGATAGGAAACCTACCTAAGGTGGGAATCCCACTTGAGGTGGGATTTCCCCCTTCCATGTGGGGGGTGGCCGGCCCCATAGGGGGAGTCCACTTGGGACTCCTTCCCTTCTAGGGTTGGCCGGCCATGGAGGTGGAGTCCCTCCGGGACTCCACCTTCCTTGGTGGTTTCTTCCGGACTTTTCTAGAACCTTCTAGAACCTTCCATGGAACCTTCCGAATCATTTTCAAACACATAAAATGACATCCTATATATGAATCTTATTCTCCGGACCATTCCGAACTCCTCGTGATGTCCGGGATCTCATCCGGGACTCCGAACAAATATTCGAACTCCATTCCATATTCAAGTTCTACCATTTCAACATCCAACTTTAAGTGTGTCACCCTACGGTTCGCGAACTATGCGGACATGGTTGAGTACTCACTCCGACCAATAACCAATAGCGGGATCCGGAGATCCATAATGGCTCCCACATATTCAACGATGACTTTAGTGATCGAATGAACCATTCACATACGATACCAATTCCCTTTGTCACGCGATATTTTACTTGTCCGAGGTTTGATCATCGGTATCACACTATACCTTGTTCAACCTCGTCTCCGACAAGTACTCTTTACTCGTACCGTGGTATGTGGTCTCTTATGAACTTATTCATATGCTTGCAAGACATTAGACGACATTCCACCGAGAGGGCCCGAGTATATCTATCCGTCATCGGGATGGACAAATCCCACTGTTGATCCATATGCCTCAACTCATACTTTCCGGATACTTAATCCCACCTTTATAACCACCCATTTACGCGAGTGGCGTTTGATGTAATCAAAGTACCTTTCCGGTATAAGTGATTTACATGATCTCATGGTCATAAGGACTAGGTAACTATGTATCGAAAGCTTATAGCAAATAACTTAATGACGTGATCTTATGCTACGCTTAATTGGGTGTGTCCATTACATCATTCATATAATGATATAATCTTGTTATTAATAACATCCAATGTTCATGATTATGAAACTAATCATCTATTAATCAACAAGCTAGTTAAGAGGCTTACTAGGGACTCTTTGTTGTTTACATATCACACATGTATCAATGTTTCGGTTAATACAATTATAGCATGGTATATAAACATTTATCATAAACATAAAGATATATAATAATCACTTTTATTATTGCCTCTTGGGCATATCTCCAACACTCGGAAGTATTTCCGTATCGTGGCTCTCGGTAATAGGGTTTTCGTGACGGAGAGTTTAAGTAGGCGGAAGGGCAGCGTTGGAGGGGGCACAGGGGCCCCACACCATAGGCCGGCGCGGGCCCCATGCAGGTCGCGCCGCCCTATGGTGACGGCCCTCGTGGCCCCACTTCGTATGCTCTTCGGTCTTCCGGAAGCTCCGTGGAAAAATAAGACCCTGGGCGTTGATTTCGTCCAATTCCGAGAATATTTCCTTTGTAGGATTTCTGAAACCAAAAACAGCAGAAAACAGCAACTGGCGCTTCGGCATCTTGTTAATAGGTTAGTGCCGGAAAATGCATCAAAACATCATAAAGTATGAACAAAACATGTAGGTATTGTCATAAAAGTAGCATGGAACATAAGAAATTATAGATACGTTGGAGACGTATCAAGCATCCCCAAGCTTAGTTCCTACTCGCCTCGAGTAGGTAAACGATATCAACAATAGTTTCTGAAGTGACATGCTACCAACATAATCTTGATCAACATTATTGTAAAGCATATGAAGTGAATGAAGTGATTCAAAGCAATAGATTGCTAACAAAGAATTAATGACTAAACAACTGAATCATATAGCAAAACTTTTCATGAATAGTACTTTCAAGACAAGTATCAACAAGACTTGCATAAGAGCTAACTCATAAAGCAATAGATTCAAAGTAAAAGGCATTGAAGCAACACAAAGGATGATTAAGTTTCAGCAATTGCTTTCAACTTGTAACATGTATATCTCATGGATATTTGTCAACATAGAGTAATATAACAAGTGCAATAAGTAAACATGTAAGAATCAATGCACACAGTTGACACAAGTGTTTGCTTCTAAGATAGAAAGAAGTACGTAGACTGACTCAACATAAATTAAAAGAATGGCCCTTCGCAGTGGGAAGCATGGATTACTATTTTTGTGCTAGAGCTTTTATTTTGAAAACATAGAAACAATTTTGTCAACGGTAGTAATAATTCATATGTGTTATGTATAAAACTTCCTACAAGTTGCAAGCCTCATGCATAAAATACCAATAGTGTCCGCACCTTGTCCTAATTAGCTTGGATTTACATGGATTATCATTGCATAACATATGTTTCAACCAAGTGTCACAAAGGGGTACCTCTATGCCGCTCGTACAAAGGTCCAAGGAGATAAATCGCATTTGATTTCTCATTTTTAATAGATCTCAACTTAGGACATCCATACCGGGACAACATAGAAAACAGATAATGGACTCCTCTTTAATGAATAAGCATTCAACAACATATAATATTCTCATAAGAGATTGAGGATGAATGTCCAAACGGAAAACTTCCACCATGATACATGGCTTTGGTTAGCGGCCCAATGTTCTTCTCTAACATATGCATACTCAAACCATTTGATCATGATAAATCACCCTTACTTCGAGACAAGACGAACATGCATAGCAACTCACATGGTATTCAACAAAGGTGTAAAAAGTTGATGGCGTCCCCAGAAACATGGTTACCGCTCAACAAGCAACTTATAAGAACTAAGACACATAGCTACATATTCATCACCACAATAGTTTTTAAGATATTTTCCCATGAGCTATATATTGCAAAGACAAAGGAATGAAATTTTAAAGGTAGCACTCAAGTAATTTACTTTGGAATGGCAGAAAAATACCACATAGTAGGTAGATATGGTGGACACAAATGGCATGGGTTTTGGCTCAAGATGTTTGGATGCACGAGAAGCATTTCCTCTCAGTACAAGGCTTTGGGCTAGCAAGGTTGTTTGAAGCAAACACAAGTATGAACAGGTACAGCAAAACTTACACAAGAACATATTGCAAGCATTATAAGACTCTACACTGTCTTTCTTGTTGTTCAAACACTTTACCAAAAAATATCTAGACCTTAGAGAGACCAATCATGCAAACCAAATTTCAACAAGCTCTACAGTAGTTCTCCACTAATAGATTTAAACTACATGATGCAAGAGCTTAAACATGATCTATGAGAGCTCAAAACAATTGCCAAGTATCAAGTTATTCAAAACCATATGAAGCATTTTGTGATTCCAACCAAATAGCAATTAACGAAGCAGTTTTCAGCCTTCGCCATGAACATTAAAGCATAACTAAGAACACAAGTGTTCCATATGAAAAAGCGAGCGTAATATCTCCAATACAAGGATTGTGGGATCCAACTTTATGCAAACCAAAACAAAAATAAAAGCAAATAGACGCTCCAAGTAAAGAACATAAGATGTGATGGAATAAAAATATAGTTTCACTAGAAGTGACCTGATAAGTTGTCGATGAAGAAGGGGATGCCTTGGGCATTGATGGCGTGTAACTCACACGTTCGTTGGGAACCCCAAGAGGAAGGTATGATGCGCACAGTAGCAAGTTTTCCCTCAGAAAGAAACCAAGGTTTAATCGAACCAGGAGGAGCCAAGAAGCACGTTGAAGGTTGATGGTCGCGAAATGTGATGCGGCGCAACACCGAGGATTCCGGCGCCAACGCGGAACCCGCACAACACAACCCAAGTACTTTGTCCCAACGAAACGAGTGAGGTTGTCAATCTCACCGGCTTGCTTGTAACAAAGGATTAAACGTATCGAGTGGAAGATGTTTGCAAAGAAAACGAGTAAAACACAATTGCGATAGATTGTATGCTATGTAAAGAATAGGACCGGGGTCCACAGTTCACTAGAGGTGTCTCTCCCATAAGATAAAAGCATGTTGGGTGAACAAATTACAGTCGGGCAATTGACAAATAGAGAAAGGCATAACAATGCATATACATGATATGATAAATATAGTGAGATTTAATCCGGGCATTACGACAAAGTACATAGACCGCCATCCAAGCTGCATCTATGCCTAAAAAGTCCACCTTCGGGTTATCGTCCGAACCCCCTCCGGTATTAAGTTGCTAAGCAACGAGACAATTGCATTAAGTATGGTGCGTAATGTAATCAACAACTACATCCTTAGACATAGCATCAATGTTTTATCCCTAGTGGCAACAGCACATCACAACCTTAGAACCTACTCGTCACGATCCCGGATTCAATGAAGGCATGAACCCACTATCGAGCATAAATACCCCCTCTTGGAGTTAAGAGCAAAAACTTGGCCGAGCCTCTACTAATAACGGAGAGCATGCAAGATCATAAACAACACATAAACAATAGATTGATAATCACCATAATCATAGTACTCTCTATCCATCGGATCCCGACAAACACAACATATAGTATTACGGATAGATGATCTTGATCATGTTAGGCAGCTCACAAGATCCAACAATGAAGCACAACAAGGAGAAGACGACCATCTAGCTACTGCTATGGACCCATGGTCCAGGGGTGAACTACTCACTCATCACTCCGGAGGCGATCATGGCGGTGAAGAGTCCTCCGGGAGATGAATCCCCTCTCCGGCGAGGGTGCGGAGGCGATCTCCTGAATCCCCGAGATGGGATTCGCGGCGGCGGCGTCTCGGAAGGTTTTCCGTATCGTGGCTCTCGGTGCTGGGGTTTTCGCGACGGAGGCTTTAAGTAGGCGGAGGGTCAACGCGGGGGCCACACGAGGGGCCCGGGGGTAGGTCGGCGCGGCCAAGGGCTCGGCCGCGCCGCCCTATGCCCTGGCTGCCTCGTGGCCCCACTTCGTTATCTCTTCGGTCTTCCGGAAGCTTCGTGCAAAAATAGGACCCCGGGCGAAAGTTTCGTCCAATTCCGAGAATATTTCCTTACTAGGATTTCGAAACCAAAAACAGCGAGAAAACAGACAAGCGGCTCTTCGGCATCTTGTTAATAGGTTAGTTCCGGAAAATGCATAAATATGACATATAATGTGCATAAAACATGTAGGTATCATCAATAAAGTAGCATGGAACATAAGAAATTATCGATACGTTGGAGACGTATCAGCATCCCCAAGCTTAGTTCTGCTCGTCCCGAGCAGTTAAAACGATAACAAAGATAATTTCTGAAGTGACATGCCATCATAATCTTGATCATACTATTTGTAAACATATGTAATGAATGCAGCGATCAAAATAAAAGTAATGACATGAGTAAACAAGTGAATCATAAAGCAAAGACTTTTCATGAATAGTACTTCAAGACAAGCATCAATAAGTCTTGCATAAGAGTTAACTCATAAAGCAATAAATCAAAGTAAAGGTGTTGAAGCAACACATAGGAAGATTAAGTTTCAGCGGTTGCTTTCAACTTATAACATGTATATCTCATGGATATTGTCAACATAAAGTAATATAACAAGTGCAATATGCAAGTATGTAGGAATCAATGCACAGTTCACACAAGTGTTTGCTTCTTAAGGTGGAAGGAGATAGGTAAAGCTGACTCAACAATAAAAGTAAAAGAATGGTCCTTCAAAGAGGAAAGCATCGATTGCTGTATTTGTGCTAGAGCTTTTATTTTGAAAACATGAAACAATTTTGTCAACGGTAGTAATAAAGCATATGAGTTATGAAAATTATATCTTACAAGTTGCAAGCCTCATGCATAGTTTACTAATAGTGCCCGCACCTCGTCCTACTTAGCTTGGACTACCGGATCTTTGCATGCCATGTTTCAACCAAGTGTCACAAAGGGGTACCTCCATGCCGCTCTGTACAAAGGTCTAAGGAGAATGCTCGCATTTCGGATTTCTCGCTTTTGATTATTCTCAACTTAGACATCCATACCGGGACAACATGGACAACGAGATAATGGACTCCTCTTAAATGCATAAGCATGTAGCAATGATTATTATTCTCATATGAGATTGAGGATATATGTCCAAAACTGAAACTTCAACCATGGTTCATGGCTTTAGTTAGCGGCCCAATGTTCTTCTCTAACAATTTTGCATGCTCCAACCACTAAAATGATAGATCCTTCGGACAAGACGGACATGCATAGCAACTCACATGATATTCAACAATAGTTGATGGCGTTCCCCCGAAGCATGGTTATCGCACAACAAGCAACTTAATAAAATATAAAGTGCATAAGTACATATTCAATACTACGATAGTTTTTAAGGCTATTTTGTCCCATGAGCTATATATTGCAAAGGTGAATGATGGAATTTTAAAGGTAGCACTCAAGCAATTTACTTTGGAATGGCGGATAAATACCATGTAGTAGGTAGTTATGGTGGACACAAATGGCATAGTAGTTGGCTCAAGGATTTTGGATGCATGAGAAGTATTCCCTCTCGATACGAGGTTTAGGCTAGCAAGGTTATTTGAAGCAAACTCAAGGATGAACAAGTGCAGCAAGACTCACATAAAAGACATATTGTAAACATTATAAGACTCTACACTGTCTTCCTTGTTGTTCAAAACTCAATACTAGATATTATCTAGACTTTAGAGAGACCAAATATGCAAATCAAATTTTAGCAAGCTCTATGTATTTCTTCATTAATGGGTGCAAAGCATATGATGCAAGAGCTTAAACATGAGCACAACAATTGCCAAGTATCACATTATCCATGACATTTTTAGAATTACTACATGTAGCATTTTCCAATTCCAACCATATAACAATTTAACGAAGAAGAAACTTCGCCTTGAACATTATGAGTAAAGCCTAAGGACACATGTGTCCATATGCAACAGCGGAGCGTGTCTCTCTCCCACAAAGTGAATGCTAGGATCCATCTTATTCAAACAAAAACAAAAACAAAAACAAACCGACGCTCCAAGTAAAGAACACAAGATGTGATTGAATAAAAATATAGTTTCGGGGAAGGAACCCGATGATGTTGTCGATGAAGAAGGGGATGCCTTGGGCATCCCCAAGCTTAGACGCTTGAGTCTTCTTAAAATATGCAGGGGTGAACCACGGGGCATCCCCAAGCTTAGAGCTTTCACTCCTCTTGATCATAGTATATCATTCTCCTCTCTTGACCCTTGAAAACTTCCTTCACACCAAACTTCAAGCAAACTCATTAGAGGGTTAGTGCACAATTAATAATTCACACATTCAGAGGTGACACAATCATTATTTTCACTTCTGGACATTGCATAATGCTACTGGACATTAATGGATCAAAGAAATAAATCCAACATAGCAAAAGAGGCAATGCGAAATAAAAGGCAGAATCTGTCAAAAACAGAACAGTCCGTAAAGACGAATTTAAAGCTGGCACCAGACTTGCTCAAATGGAAAAACTCAAAACTAATGAAAGTTGCGTACATATCTGAGGATCACGCTCGTAAATTGGCAGATTTTTTCGAATTTTCTACAGAGAACTGTGCCCAGATTCGTGACAGACAGCAATGCTGTTTCTGCGCAGCGATCCCAAATATAACATCAACTTTGACATAGAAACTTTACTTGGCACAAAAACATGATAAGGAGAGGTTGCTACAGTAGTAAACAACTTCCAAGACTCAACAAAACAAAAAATTGCTGTAGGTAAAAACATAGGTTGTCTCCCATAAGCGCTTTTCTTTAACGCCTTTCAGCTAGGCGCGAAAGTGCAAATCAAGTAACATCGAGAGTAGAAGCATCAACATCATAGCTTGTTCTAATAATAGAATCAAAAGGCAACTTCATTCTCTTTCTAGGGAAGTGTTCCATACCTTTCTTAAGAGGAAATTGATATTTAATATTACCTTCCCTCATATCAATAACAGCACCAACGGTTCGAAGAAAAGGTCTTCCCAACGCAATTGGACAAGATGCATTGCATTCGATATCCAAGACAACAAAATCAACGGGGACAAGGTTATTGTTAACCGTAATATGCAAATTATCAATCCTCCCCAAAGGTTTCTTTTTAACATTATCGGCAAGATTAACATCCAAATAACAGTTCTTCAATGGTGGCAAGTCAAGCATATCATAAATCTTTTTAGGCATAACAGAAATACTTGCACCAAGATCACATAAAGCATTACATTCAAAGTCATTGAATTTCATTTTAATGATGGGCTCCCAACCATCTTCTAACTTTCTAGGAATAGAAGTTTCAAGTTTTAGTTTCTCTTCTCTAGCTTTTATGAGAGCATTTGTAATATGTTTTGTAAAGGCTAAATTTATAGCACTAGCATTAGGACTTTTAGCAAGTTTTTGCAAGAACTTTATAACTTCAGAGATGTGGCAATCATCAAAATCTAAATCATTATGAGCTACAGCAATGGGATCATTGTTCCCAAGGTTGGAAAAAATTTCAGCAGTTTTATCACAAGCAGTTTCAGCAGTTTTAGCAATTTCGGGCAGTTTTGTTCGCTTTGCACTAGAAGTAGAAACATTGCCAACACCAATTATTTTACCATTGATAGTAGGAGGTGCAGCAACACGTGGAGAATTAGCATTACTAGTGGTGGTAATAGTCCAAACTTTAGCTATATTATTCTCTTTAGCTAGTTTTTCATTTTCTTCTCTATCCCACCTAGCACGCAGTTCAGCCATTAATCTTATATTCTCATTAATTCTAACTTGGATGGCATTTGCTGTAGTAGTAATCTTATTATCAATATCATCAGGTTTAGCAGCCATTTTATTAATTAAAGAAGATTGTGATGCGGACATGTATGAGATTCGGGTTTCGGCATTTGAAATTTTAGTTTGCGAACTGAAATCTCCCTATTCAAATTTTCAAGTTGATTTCCTATATTTTTCAACAAAGTAGATTGTTCATTCATAGTTTTAGTAAACAATTGATTTTGCTCATATTGCGATTGCATAAAGTTTTTAGTGGATCTTTCAATTTCTAGCATCCTTTCCTCATATCTACCATAAGTATTACCATAGTTGTTCCTATAAGCATTGTTGTTGAAATTATTGTTTTTAAAGAAATTCACATCAACATTTTCTTCTTGAGCAACCAATGAAGCTAAAGGAACATTATTTGGATCAACATTAGATCTACCATTCACAAGCATAGACATAATCACATCAATCTTATCACTCAAGGAAGAGGTTTCTTCAACAGAATTTACCTTCTTACCTTGTGGAGCTCTTTCCGTGTGCCATTCGGAGTAATTTTTCATCATATCATCAAGAAGTTTTGTAGCCGCCCCCAATGTGATGGACATAAAGGTACCTCCAGCAACTGAATCCAATAAATTCCGCGAAGAAAAATTTAGTCCTGCATAGAAGGTTTGGATGATCATCCAAGTAGTCAGTCCATGGGTTGGGCAATTCTTTACCAAAGTTTTCATTCTCTCCCATGCTTGAGCAACATGTTCAGTATCTAATTGTTTAAAATTCATTATGCTACTTCTCAAAGAAATAATTTTAGCGGGAGGATAATATCTACCAATAAAAGCATCCTTGCATTTAGTCCATGAATCAATACTATTCTTAGGCAAAGATAGCAACCAATCTTTAGCTCTTCCTCTTAATGAGAAAGGAAACACTTTCAATTTAATAATATCACCATCTACATCTTTATACTTTTGCATTTCACAAAGTTCAACAAAATTATTGAGATGGGCAGCAGCATCATCAGAACTAGCACCAGAAAATTGATCTCTCATGACAAGATTTAGTAAAGCAGGTTTAATTTCAAAGAATTCTGCTGTAGTAGCAGGTGGAGCAATAGGTGTGCATAGGAAATCATTATTATTTGCATTTGTGAAGTCACACAACTTAGTATTTTCAGGAGTATTCATTTTAGCAACGGTAAATAAAACAAACTAGATGAAGTAAATGCAAGTAACTAATTTTTTTGTGTTTTTGATATAGAGAGCAAGACAGTAAATAAAGTAAAACTAGCAACTAATTTTTTTGTGTTTTGTTTAGGTGCAGCAAACAAAGTAGTAAATAAAATAAAGCAAGACAAAAACAAAGTAAAGAGATTGAGAAGTGGAGACTCCCCTTGCGGCGTGTCTTGATCTCCCCGGCAACGGCGCCGGAAAAAGAGCTTGATGGCGTGTAACTCACACGTTCGTTGGGAACCCCAAGAGGAAGGTATGATGCGCACGGTAGCAAGTTTTCCCTCGGAAAGAAACCAAGGTTTAATCGAACCAGGAGGAGCCAAGAAGCACGTTGAAGGTTGATGGTCGCGAAATGTGATGCGGCGCAACACCGGGGATTCCGGCGCCAACGCGGAACCTGCACAACACAACCCAAGTACTTTGTCCCAACGAAACGGTGAGGTTGTCAATCTCACCGGCTTGTCTGTAACAAAGGATTAAACGTATCGAGTGGAAGATGTTTGCAAAGAAAACGAGTAAAACACAATTGCGATAGATTGTATGCTATGTAAAGAATAGGACCGGGGTCCACAGTTCACTAGAGGTGTCTCTCCCATAAGATAAAAGCATGTTGGGTGAACAAATTACAGTCGGGCAATTGACAAATAGAGAAAGGCATAACAATGCATATACATGATATGATAAATATAGTGAGATTTAATCCGGGCATTACGACAAAGTACATAGACCGCCATCCAACTGCATCTATGCCTAAAAAGTCCACCTTCGAGGTTATCGTCCGAACCCCCTCTAGTATTAAGTTGCTAAGCAACGAGACAATTGCATTAAGTATGGTGCGTAATGTAATCAACAACTACATCCTTAGACATAGCATCAATGTTTTATCCCTAGTGGCAACGAGCACATCACAACTTTAGAACCTACTCGTCACGATCCCGGATTCAATGAAGGCATGAACCCCCTATCGAGCATAAATACCCCCTCTTGGAGTTAAGAGCAAAAACTTGGCCGAGCCTCTACTAATAACGGAGAGCATGCAAGATCATAAACAACACATAAACAATAGATTGATAATCACCATAATCATAGTACTCTCTATCCATCGGATCCCGACAAACACAACATATAGTATTACGAGATAGATGATCTTGATCATGTTAGGCAGCTCACAAGATCCAACAATGAAGCACAACAAGGAGAAGACGACCATCTAGCTACTGCTATGGACCCATGGTCCAGGGGTGAACTACTCACTCATCACTCCGGAGGCGATCATGGCGATGAAGAGTCCTCCGGGAGATGAATCCCCTCTCCGGCGGGGTGCCGGAGGCGATCTCCTGAATCCCCCGAGATGGGATTCGCGGCGGCGGCGTCTCCGGAAGGTTTTCCGTATCGTGGCTCTCGCATGCGGGGTTTTCGCGACGGAGGCTTTAAGTAGGCGGAGGGTCAACGCGGGGGCCACACGAGGGGCCCGGGGGTAGGTCGGCGCGGCCAAGGGCCCGGGCCGCGCCGCCCTATGCCCCGGCTGCCTCGTGGCCCCACTTCGTTATCTCTTCGGTCTTCCGGAAGCTTCGTGCAAAAATAGGACCCCGGGCGAAAGTTTCGTCCAATTCCGAGAATATTTCCTTACTAGGATTTCTGAAACCAAAAACAGCGAAAACAACAGAATCGGCTCTTCGGCATCTTGTTAATAGGTTAGTTCCAGAAAATGCATAAATATGACATATAATGTGCATAAAACATGTAGGTATCATCAATAAAGTAGCATGGAACATAAGAAATTATCGATACGTTGGAGACGTATCAGGCATCCCCAAGCTTAGATGCTTGAGTCTTCTTGAAATATGCAGGGATGAACCACGGGGGCATCCCCAAGCTTAGACTTTTCACTCTTCTTGATCATATTGTATCATCCTCTTCTCTTGACCCTTGAAAACGTCCTCCACACCAAACTTAAAGCAAACTCATTAGAGGGTTAGTGCATAATCAAAAATTCATATATTCAGAGGTGACATAATCATTCTTAACACTTCGGACATTGCACAAAGCTACTGAAAGTTAATGGAACAAAGAAATCCATTCAACATAGCAAAAGAGGCAATGCGAAATAAAAGGCAGAATCTGTCAAAACAGAACAGTCCGTAAAGACGAATTTTTCTGAGGAACTTAACTTGCTCAGACGAAAAAAACTCAAAGCTAATAAAAGTTGCGTACATATCTGAGGATCACGCACGTAAATTGGCAGATTTTTTTGACTTTTCTACAGAGAGATCTACGCAAATTCGTGACAGACAGCAAATCTGTTTTACGCGCAGTAATCCAAATCTAGTATCAACTTTACCATAGAGACTTTACTTGGCACAAAAACATGATAAGGAGAGGTTGCTACAGTAGTAACAACTTCCAAGACTCAACAATACAGTAATAAAAATAAAACATGGGTTATCTCCCAAGAAGTGCTTTTCTTTAACGCCTTTCAGCTAGGCGCAGAAAGTGCAAATCAAGTAACATCAAGAGAAGAAGCATCAACATCATAATTTGTTCTATTGATAGAATCAAAAGGCAACTTCATTCTCTTTCTAGGGAAGTGTTCCATACCTTTCTTGAGAGGGAATTGATACTTAATATTTCCTTCTTTCATATCAATAACAACACCAACGGTTCGAAGAAAGGGTCTTTCCAAGACAATAGGACAAGATGCATTGCATTCAATATCCAAGACAACAAAATCAACGGGGACAAGGTTATTGTTAACCGTAATGCGAACATTATCAATCCTCCCCAAAGGTTTCTTTAGAGAATTATCAGCAAGATTAACATCCAAATAACAATTTTTCAATGGTGGCAAGTCAAGCATATCATAAATTTTCTTAGGCATAACAGAAATACTTGCACCAAGATCACATAAAGCATTACATTCAAAATAATTGAATTTCATCTTAATGATGGGCTCCCAACCATCTTCCAACTTCCTAGAAATAGAAGCTTCAAGTTTTAATTTCTCATCCCTAGCTTTAATGAGAGCATTTGTAATATGTTTTGTAAAGGCTAAATTTGTAGCACTAGCATTAGGACTTCTAGCAAGTTTTTGTAAGAACTTTATAACTTCAATAATATGCAATAATCAAAATCTAAACCATTATGATCTACAGCAATGGGATCATTGTCCCCAATATTTTGAAAAATTTCAGCAGTTTTATCACAAACAGTTTCAGCAGTTTCAGGCAATTTTGCACGCTTTGTACTAGGAGTAGAAACATTGCCAACACCAATTATTTTACCATTGATAGTAGGAGGTTTAGCAACATGTGAAGAATCAACATTACTAGTGGTGGTAATATTCCAAACTTTAGCTACATTATTCTCTTTAGCAAGTTTTTCTTTTTCTTCTCTATCCCACCTAGCATGCAATTCAGCCAACATTCTAATATTATCATTAATTCGAACTTGGATGGCATTTGTTTTAGCAAACTTGGCATCTTTAACTTCCTCAGGCATCACTTTCAGTTTTAAAAGATCAACATCAAGAGCAAGACTATCAACCTTAGAAGCAAGAACATCAATTTTACCAAGCTTTTCTTCAATAGTTTTATTAAAAGCAGTTTGTGTACTAATAAATTCTTTAAACATGACTTCAAGACCAGAGGGTACACTCTTATTATTGTTGTAAGAATTACCATAAGAATTACCATAACCACTACCATTATTAGAAGGATATGGCCTATAGTTGTTGTTACCATAATTATTCCTATAAGCATTGTTGTTGAAATTATTATTCTTAATGAAATTCACATCAACATGCTCTTCTTGAGCAACCAATGAAGCTAAAGGAACATTATTAGGATCAACATGAGATCTACCATTTGCAAGCATAGACATAATAGCATCAATCTTATCACCCAAAGAATAGGTTTCTTCAACAGAATTTACCTTCTTACCTTGAGGAGTTCTTTCAGTATGCCATTCAGAGTAATTGATCATCATATCATAAAGAAGCTTTGTTGCGGCGCCTAAGGTGATGGACATAAAAGTACCTCCAGCAACTGAATCTAATAGGTTCCTCGAGGAAAAATTCAATCCTGCATAAAAGGTTTGGATGATCATCCAAGTAGTTAGTCCATAGGTAGGGCAATTCTTTACCAAAGATTTCATTCTCTCCCATACTTGAGCAACATGTTCATTATCAAATTGTTTAAAATTCATAATGCTACTTCTCAAAGATATAATCTTAGCAGGAGGATAATATTTACCAATAAAAGCATCTTTACATTTAGTCCATGAATCAATACTATTCTTAGGCAAAGATAGCAACCAATCTTTAGCTCTTCCTCTTAAGGAGAAAGGAAACAATTTCAGTTTTATAATATCACCATCTATATCCTTATACTTTTGCATTTCACAAAGTTCAACAAAATTATTAAGATGGGCAGCAACATCATCATTACTAACACCAGAAAATTGCTCTCTCATAACAAGATTCGAGAAAGCAGGTTTAATTTCAAAGAATTCTGCTGTAGTAGCAGGTGGAGCAATAGGAGTACTTATAAAATCATTATTATTTGTGCTAGTGAAATCACACAACTTAGTATTTTCAGGAGTATTCATTTTAGCAGTAATAAAAGTAAACTAAGCAAATAGAATAAAGTAAAGACAAGTAACTAATTTTTTGTGTGTTCTTATATAAAGCAAACAAGACAGAAAATAAAGTAAAGTAAAGCAAGACAATAAACAAAGTAAAGAGATTGGATGTGGATGACTCCCCTTGCAGCGTGTCTTGATCTCCCCGGCAACGGCGCCAGAAAACAGTCTTGATGGCGTGTGAAGCACACGTCCGTTGGGAACCCCAAGAGGAAGGTGTGATGCGCACAGCAGTAAGTTTTCCCTCAGAAAGAAATCAAGGTTATCGAACCAGTAGGAGTCAAGGGCCACGTGAAGGTTGTTGGCTGAGGAGTGTAGTGCGGCGCAACACTAGTGATTCTAGCGCCAACGTGGAACCTGCACAACACAATCAAGATACTTTGCCCCAACGTAACAGTGAGGTTGTCAATCTCACCGGCTTGCTGAAAACAAAGGATTAAACGTATGGTGTGGAGAATGATGTTTGTTTGCGAAGAACAACAAAGAACAGAGATTGCAGTAGATTGTATTTCAGATGTAAAAGAATGGACCGGGGTCCACAGTTCACTAGTGGTGTCTCTCCAATAAGATAAATAGCATGCTCGGGTGAACAAATTACAGGTGGGCAATTGACAAATAAAGATTCAATACATATCATGATGATCACTATGAGATTTAATCAGGGCATTACGAAAAAGAACATAGACCGCCATCCAAACATGCATCTATGCCTAAATAGTCCACCTTCAGGTTAGCATCCGCACCCCTTCCAGTATTAAGTTGCAAACAACAGACAATTTCATTAAGTATGGTGCGTAATGTAATCAACACAAATATCCTTAGACAAAGCATTGATGTTTTATCCCTAGGGGCAACAGCACATCCACAACCTTAGAACTTTCTGTCACTGTCCCAGATTCAATGGAGGCATGAACCCACTATCGAGCATAAATACTCCCTCTTGGAGTTACAAGTATCAACTTGGCCAGAGCCTCTACTAGCAATGGAGAGCATGCAAGAACATAATCAACACATATATGATAGATCAATAATCAACTTGACATAGTATTCTATATTCATCGGATCCCACCAAACACAACATGTAGCATTACAAATAGATGATCTTGATCATGTTAGGCAGCTCACAAGATCTAAACATGATAGCACAAGAGGAGAAGGCAACCATCTAGCTACTGTTATGGACCCATAGTCCAAGGGTGAACTACTCACGCATCAATCCGGAGGCGGGCATGGTGATGTAGAGCCCTCCGGTGATGATTCCCCACTCCGGCAGGGTGCCGGAGGCGATCTCCTGAATCCCCCGAGATGGGATTGGCGGCGGCGGCGTCTCTGGAAGTATTTCCGTATCGTGGCTCTCGGTAATAGGGTTTTCGCGACGGAGAGTTTAAGTAGGCGGAAGGGCAGCGTTGGAGGGGGCACAGGGGCCCCACACCATAGGCCGGCGCGGGCCCCATGCAGGTCGCGCCGCCCTATGGTGACGGCCCCTCGTGGCGGCACTTCGTATGCTCTTCGGTCTTCTGGAAGCTCCGTGGAAAAATAAGACCCTGGGCATTGATTTCGTCCAATTCCGAGAATATTTCCTTTGTAGGATTTCTGAAACCAAAAACAGCAGAAAACAACAACTGGCGCTTCGGCATCTTGTTAATAGGTTAGTGCCGGAAAATGCATCAAAACATCATAAAGTGTGAACAAAACATGTAGGTATTATCATAAAAGTAGCATGGAACATAAGAAATTATAGATACGTTGGAGACGTATCAGCAACCAATCTGCTTGTTTTTTTTTTGGCTCCTGATACGTCTCAAACGTATCTATAATTTCTTATGTTCCATGCTACTTTTATTACAATACTTGAATGTTTTATACATACTTTACAGCATTATTATACATTTTCCGGCACTAACCTATTAACAAGATGCCGAAGTGCCGCTGTCGTTTTTCTCGCTCGTTTTTGGTTTCGTAAATCCTAGT
Organism: Lolium rigidum; assembly: GCF_022539505.1. NCBI lineage: Eukaryota > Viridiplantae > Streptophyta > Magnoliopsida > Poales > Poaceae > Lolium > Lolium rigidum. The sequence continues at coordinate 39,596,805 of NC_061514.1, read as the reverse complement.
AAGGAAATATTCTCGGAATTGGACGAAATCAACGCCCGTGGGCCTATTTTTACACGAAGCTTCCGTAAGTCCGAAGAGGAAACAAAGTGGGGCCACGAGGCGACGACACGCTAGGGCGGCGCGGCCCGGGCTGGCCGCGCGGCCCTGTTGTGTCGCCACCTCGTATGGCCCCCTGACCTACCCTTCCGCCTACTTAAAGCCTCCGTCGCGAAACCCCCTGTACCGAGAGCCACGATACGGAAAACATTACTGAGAGGCCGCCGCCGCGAATCCCATCTCGGTGGATTCAGGAGATCACCTCCGGCACCCTGCCGGAGAGGGGAATCATCACCGGAGGGGCTCTACATCATCATGCCCGCCTCCGGATTGATGCGTGAGTAGTTCATCCTTGGACTATGGGTCCATAGCAAGTAGCTAGATGGTTGTCTTCTCCGCTTGTGCTATCATTGTTATAGATCTTGTGAGCTTCCTAACATGATCAAGATCATCTATTTGTAATGCTACATGTTGTGTTTGGTGGGATCCGATGAATATAGAATATTATGTTAAGTTGATTATCAATCTATCATATATGTGTTGTTTATGATCTTGCATGCTCTCCGTTGCTAGTAGAGGCTCGGCCAAGTTGATACTTGTAACTCCAAGAGGGAGTAATTATGCTCGATAGTGGGTTCATGCCTCCATTGAATCCGGGACAGATGACGTAAAGTTCTAAGGTTGTGTGGATGTGTCGTTGCTACTAGGGATAAAACATTGATGCTTTGTCTAAGGATATTTGTGTTGATTACATTACGCACCATACTTAATGCAATTATCTCGTTGTTTACAACTTAATACCGGAAGGGGTTCGGATGATAACTCGAAGGTGGATTATTTAGGCATAGATGCATGTCGGATAGCGGTCTATGTACTTTGTCGTAATGCCCCGATTAAATCACATAGTAATCATCGTTGATATGTATTGAATCTTTATTTGTCAATTGCCCGCCTGTAATTTGTTCACCCAGCATGTTAGTTATCTTATTGGAGAGACACCTCTAGTGAACTGTGGAACCCGGTCCATTCTTTTACATCTGAATACATTCTACTGCTTTTACCGTTCTTTGCAAACAAACACCATCTTCCACTCGATACGCTTAATCCTTTGTTTTCAGCAAGCCGGTGAGATTGACAACCTCACTGTTATGTTGGGGCAAAGTACTTTGATTGTGTTGTGCAGGTTCCACGTTGGCGCCGGTTTCACTGGTGTTGCGCCGCACTACATTCCTCCACCAACAACCTTCACGTGCTTCTTGGCTCCTACTGGTTCGATAACCTTGGTTTCTTACTGAGGGAAAACTTGCTGCTGTGCGCATCACACCTTCCTCTTGGGGTTCCCAACGGACGTGTACATCTACGCGCATCACTCCTAAGGCTTGTTTTCAAATGATACGGGCTGCCAATCATGCCCTTGGTTGTCACTGTGTTAAAGTGTTGTTGCCGCCGCTACCAATCACGCCTTTGGCGTGTCACCGTGTTGCAGAGCTGCTGCCGCCACCATAGGCCATAGTATCACATCACAACACCTCTCGTGTCACTCGATCCAGATCCGACACATCTTGTTCTCTATTCAAGATAAGTTCAATCTTATTTTTCGAAATAGAAACAGAAAACTTACTTAGAAAATTGTGCGGATGCAACAGAACGAATCGAGTGAAACGAGTCCCCATTATGACATCTTTTCATTGAAGCAAAACCACTTTTGTCGACCGCTTCCTTAGCGCAACTCTAGCAAACCCCTTATAACTGGGTAAACCTTTAAAAATAACTACCTTTTAAGGTTTTTGTGCAAAAAATGGACCAGAACAGATATCGTATAACTTGACTGGCTTGTAAATTTTTTAAAGGACACCGTCAGTTCGCTTTCGAGATCTCCGGGAGGCAATTTCCATAGGGCCTTGTAAACCGATCAACGGTTGGCGGGAGGGAAGTTTCAGCCTAACAGGCACCGGACCGCCTCCATAGTCGCCGGAAGGTGAGCTCGCAGCCCTCCTTGACTAGTCGTCCTCGCCAGATGAATTGAGCCGAATCACATGTAATCGTGCTCCTCATGAGCTCGCTCGACTGGCGGGTAGGCAGGGCCGGTCCATAGATTTCGGGGGCCCTAGGGCGAAAGGACACCATGGGCCCCTTGTTCATAGTGACTAAGCTTTTCTAGGGCTGGGGCGATGCCCCCCCCCCCCCAAATCTGAAAAATGCTTTAAAGATATCTATTTATGCTAAATTTGTATATCTTACTTAAAGTTTAAGCATGATTGGTGTTCTAGGCCCCTTAACAATCTCAATCAAGCTTCATCACTTAGTCACACACAAAAAACTTAAAAAAATATTATTATTCAGCAAGAAAAATATTAGGGTAATGCAATAACAAACTAAATAATATTTACATGTGAAAGATCCATGGTCCTCAGAAACTTGGTCAAGACGTTGAAACTAATAATTTCTATTGATCGCACGAACTATACATCATGATTCTTATTTCTACCAATAGCTACTTGTGTACATGTATATTGTTTGCGAGAAAAAGAAATAATCAAACAAAAAAATTATGAGGGTCGGTGTTGTTCTACACACGGTAGGGGACGGTGGCAGGCAGGGGAGGGCGAGCGTGTGCAGCCGGTGGCCAAAGGGCGGGCGGCTGGCCGGCACACGGTTTCCTGGGCCATTCGCGGCTGGGAAGAAGAGGGGGTATAGGGGAAAGTAAAAAATAAATAGAAAGCTGATAAGTAGGTATTTTATTGATAGATTTCTGACTATGCTATTTTACCGCCTCCTTTTGCGGGATCTAATCTCCACGACGCATTTCAAGCCTTTATATCGCATTTTAAGCCTTTATATTGCGTTTAGCGTGTCCTTTATCCGTGATTTTGAGGGCCGCGGAATAAGGGGTCCACTAGAGTTGGTCTTACTAGTTGACAGAGACGAGAAAGAGGAGATGATCTATGTAAATTTAGGGTTAGGGACGAGTGATCAGTTACTGTAGCTGACGAGAGGAGAGTTTTGACAGCGAGTGATGCAGGGGAGCATCTGCTGGTAGCGTATATAGTACCTGCATTCACATCTTCGGCTTTTGCTACGTTCTGTTTCCAATTGATTTTGCACTTTTCTTGATTCAGAGTTCTTGACTGTCCTTGACAGATTTTTCAGCGATGTAAAGCCATCAGGGAGTAGACCGGCAAGGGTGTCGCGGTACTGTTACACTCAATTATCATATCGATCAAATGTCATTTCCTGTTGGATTGATATTGACCAAACCTTGTATTCTAACCTTATTGTGGAGGGAAGAAGAAATATTGCTCTAGTTTCATGGTTACTTGACTTCCTTTATAGATACAGTTGCGTCCATGGTAACCCAGGAATCAACTCAGAGTTCCATCCAAATGCACCTGCATGTTGCTGCTACAAGATGGGCGCTCACACATGATCTCTCCAAATTATTGATTTCCGCCACCACTAGATCACACGCTTGTTCACTAGTCGAGCGTAACACGAGTTCAGCGACAAGTTAATGATAGTCATCATCCACCAACAGATCCTAGAACACAAAAGAAAGAACTGCCGACAAGTGCTTTGAAACAAAACAAAACAAAAAAGTGCTGCAGAAGCCCAGAAGTGCACATGGTAATTGCAACTGACTGCATCACACATGTGAGCTACGCAAGATCCCATGGAAGTAGCCGCCGACCATGACAAAGGAAAGAAGGGACACGACACCCGCTGGGAATATCTTCCCGGACTTCTTGAAGCGAGATCCCATGACTGTCAGCAGTGCAGCCGATATACCTATGGTGCAAAACCAAAAGACCATTGGGGCATCAGCAACCAGGAGAAGAATCTAAGTTCATGTGATTCCCAAGCAAGGATGGGAAGGACCACAACAAATATGTATTAGGCAAAAGAGTACATACCTAACCCGATCGATGATGCAAAGACAGGTCTCACTGGGAGTTGAGTATGGACAAAGAACAAAAGCAGGGCTGATATGCCTCCTGCAGCCAATGACTTCTGGCTTCCACTCTTCATGTACCCCATCACCCCACCAGCTACAGAAATTAGTTGCACATCCATCAATTCTCATATATGATGCAGCTTGACAAGAACAGTCAATGCAATATTTTGTATGCATATCAATGTACATTCAGCCTTCACGCAGAATGCAGTAAAAGGTTGTATGACCTCATAGTCGTATGAGATGGTTAATGGAGCTCAAATAATATAAGGAATCAGTGGCCCTATGCTAGTTTCAGACATAATAGCAATTGACAAAAAGGGACTCTAAACACAGAAGGCATCAGATAGCAAGAACACTACAACTCTGTTGTCAACAAAAAGACCATGTGTCCAATAAAGCCAACCACCTGGAATCTGGATAGTAATACGCTACTACCTAGGAGAGGTAGCCTACATTGTGTTTGTTTTTAAGCCCATAATTAAGGGAGTAAGCACTTAGCACTATAAGATAGAAGAGCATCATGTGGCATACCGAAAAGGACCATGTTTGTGCATTTGCAATTTGTTAAGCACATCCTAGTTTAATTGCTGCTGTGATACAAGGAGGAACAGAGTAGTTAAGAGAGCGTTGATGAGCCATCCTACTGGTTAGTTTCTAAAAGTGTCTCGTCAAACTAGCCATTTTAACTTGATTGTCAAGGGTATAAAAGGTGTGATCTTGCCTAAAAGGGACCCAATACATATGTGTGGTTTAACAAACTGAGAATAAACCATTAGTCATAAGTTCAGATGCCAGGGTGACACAGTATGATCATACAGACAATAATGGAGTAAGCACATGATTCCTAGGAGAGATAGCCTAGATCGTGTCAAATAATATTAGGAGTCCGTGGCCCTATGCTAGTTTCAGACATAATAACAATTGAGAAAAATCGACTCCAAACACGAACAGTACAACTCTATTGTCAACAAAAAGACCATGTGTTCAATAAAGCCAACCACCTGGAATCTGGATAATAATAATACCCTACTTCCTAGGAGAGATAGCCTACATTGTACTTGTTTTTAAGCCCATAATTAAGGGAATAAACACTTAACACTATAAGATATCCTGTGGCATACCAAAACGGAGCACGTTTTCTACATATGCAATTTGTTGAGCACATCCCAGTTTTGTTGCTGCCGTGATACAGGGAGGAACAGAAAAAAAAAAAGACCGGCCAATGGCGGCGTATTTTTACAGAAGAAACACTGTGAGGACACAGCGCAGTCCTGGGACTCGAACGCTGGCCGGCAGCGTGCGCACTAGCAAAGCTTACCAACAGATTGACACCCTGTTCTCGCAAGGAGGAACAGAGTAGTTAAGAGGGTGTTGATGAGCCAGCCTACTGGTTTCTACAAGTGTCAAGTCCATTTTACTCAGCGTCTCGTCAAACTAGCCATTTTAACATTCATGGAAGTTATCAGAAGGTTGATCAGTTGCTTGTGAGGGAAGTTATCACTTGTTGACTCATTGACTCGAAATCCATGGATAGAAAAGCATCCTGTAGCATACCGAAACGAAACATATTTCAATTTGTTGAGCACATCCGAATTTGATTTCTGCCATGATACAAGGAGGAACAGAGGCGTTGAGAGGGTGTTGATGGTCCAGCCTACTGGTTTCTACAAGTGTGAGGTCCATTTTAATGAGCGTCTCGTCAAACTAGCCATTTTGACTTGACTATCAAGGGTATAAAAGATGTAATATTGCCTAAAAGGGACCCATATCCATATGTGTGGTTTAACAAACTGAGACTAAACCATTAGTCATAAGTTCCAAATGCTAGGGTCGCAAATAGAACTTGTGTGCCAATATGATCATGCGGACAGTAATGGAGTAAGCACATGATTCCTAGGAGAAATAGCCTGCATTGTGGTTGTTTTAAGCATGTAATTAAGGGAGTAAGCACTTAACACTATAAGGTAGAAGAGCACCCTGTGGCATACCGAAACAGAACATGTTTCTGCATTTGCAATTTGTTGAGCACACCCCAGTTTTATTGCTGGCGTGATAGTGATACAATACAAGGAGAACAGAATGGTTAAGGGGGTGTTGATGAGCAAGCATACTGGTTTCTACAAGTGTCAAGTCCATTTTAATCAGCATCTCGTCAAACTAGCCATTTTAACTTGACTATCAAGGGCATAAAAGATGTAATCTTGCCTAAAAGGGACCCCACAAATAGGTGCGGTTTAACGAACTGAGAAAAAACCATAAGTCAGAAGTTGAAATGCCAGTCCATGCTGTCATTTGACCTTCTAGGCAAATCGAACTTGTGTGCCAATATAGGATCATGCGGGCAATAATGGTTCATACTGATGAATGACCGGTCGCAGTTCATAGATAAACTAGTGCAGTTTATTCAAACCAAACGCATCTGCAATGAACTCGTGTGGGCTGCGGCGCTTACCTCCGACGAGCGCGGCGTAGGCGAGGGTGAGCTTCTGCGACATGGAGAGCCCCTCCCCCATCTTCTCGTCCTCCCCGTCCCCCTCTCCACCCCCCTGCGGGCCGCCGCTCCCAGATCCCCCGCTGCCGCCTTCCGATCCGCCGCCGCCGAGGTCGGGCTCCTTGGCGGCGAGGAGGCGTGGGGAGCGGAGCGAGAGGAGGGCGGGGGCCGGGGCGCGAGGGCCGGCGCGCAGGAAGAGGAGGGAGCACTGGGAGGCGCAGATCGGGGCCGGGGCGAGGGCGAGCAGCGGGGTCGCGGCGAGGGCCATGGTGCTCGAGCTGTGGGGTTTTGTCGGGGGTCAACCTCTTCTGTTCGGGGGCGGTGGTGAGATGTGATATTCAGATCTTCCAGTTCCAGGAGGTTGTGTGACACTGCAGGTGGGCTCTGTGTTTTTTTCTTTTCATTTTTTAACACAAAATACTTTCACATGAGAGTTGAGGCTCGACGAGAAATGACTTCGTGCACAAGCTATGGTCAAGTCTGCATCACTAATCACAAAAGTTTCTCACCCACTAAGGGCTCCATTTTCTTCGAAAGACACATCAACCAGCTCGTCTTGGATTTCTCAGCTGCAACCTCTCGACCCTAGTCTAGCCTTTTCGGGTGGAGCCGTGGAGGTGGTGCTTGCCTTCATCAAGCTCATGCTCAACGCTAAGTCTCTGGTCGGACGACTTCATCGAAGCTTGCTTTAATGCACGCTGGCATACCACCAAGTGTGACCTTATGAATGTCATGGCTCTTTTCTCGGATTTGCACGCGGAAAACTTTATGTGACAAACTTGAGCAGCATTGACTCCAAAGGGGTGTGTGTGAATCTCCAACTTCCAACTTATTATTTAGCCTCATCTGTGCTAACATGATTGCACCAAGGTTGCAAAACATTTATGAACACGCTCATTTCTCGATCTCAAAGTGTCTCCATCAAGACTAGAAGAATCCACAATAATTTCATTTAGGTATGGAAATATGCAAGAAGATTGTAGAGGCTTAATACCCCTTATGTCCTCCTCAAGTTGGATATCAAAAAGCTTTTGACTCCGCCTGATGGGAGTTTTCGTTCGAAATAATGCAAAAAAGGATTCATGCGATGATATGTAATTGGGTGGTGGCCGTTATTTGTACTCCTACCTCTCCGGTAATTCTTAATTGTGTTCTAAAGCAACCCATTATCCATGGGAGAGGTCTTTGACACGGTAACCTACTATCACATATCTTGTTTGTGCTCGCTATTGGTCACCCTCAACATATTCTTGCTAACATGACTTTTGATAGAGATCATCATCACTTGACAGGTAGATGGCCCTCCATTCATCCCCTATAGATGAAAAAGATGTGGCCATCTTCATTGGACCAATCAAAGAAGACACTAGTGATCTATTTGAGAGAGCTTTCACGAGATCTCGTGTCTATTATGGAGAAAGTTTGGTGAGAAGGATTCGATGTGCGCACATTGATCTTGAAAAAGGAAATCCTCTAGGGCTTCACCATCGTGAAAACCTCTTTCTTGTTCTGATTTCTTGGTGTACCTTTGTTGGTCCACTAGATCAAAATGTGTCTTTTAACCCCTCGCTGACAAGATCTCTAGAAAGTTGGCTCATTGGCAAGCAAAACACTTTTTGGCGGCTAAAAGATGCAACCAATTAGTTTGGCTTCCCATGCCATCTACCATCTCACGCCTCTAGTTGTCCCTCTAGGAATCATGAACTCCACCAACCAACCATTGAGAGTGTTTCCTTAGGCTAGTTCAGATAAAGTCTTGGAAGGTCAATCTAAGGTCAAGTGGGAGTTGGTGAGTAGGCCGAAATCCCTAGGTGCCCTTGGCATCATCAACCTCCATAAGTTTGTAAGGCGTTGCACGTTTTTTGGCCCTAGTTTCGTTAGAAGGTTACATCTAATTAAGATGTGGTCACGGTATGGTCACCCCTGTGATATTGTGAACATGGACTTTTTTTATGAAGCAACGACGATCGTGATTGGGGATGAGGAAATTGGAAATTTTGTCCTGCTCTGTGACTTGGCGGTTACAAGCCTAAAGATGTTGCATGTACATATCCCCCCCCCCGTGACTCAAGAACTTCGGTGTCAATTAAGCATTTTCACGAGACTTTTTGGATCAGCTTGGGCATCACAGTTCAGCACATCATGGAGTTCTTTCATCTTCGGTCTAGAGTGCACGATGTGGACCTTAAGGAAGATGCCCCATATGCCACTTATGGAGTTTCACCACCTTGGAATCCTATTCTTCGGTTTCAATATGTAGGGCGCAATTCGAGGGATCTATCCTATCTACCACGGAGCCGGTCGTGTGGAGGAACTGGGCTCCGCCTAAATGCAAAATGTTCTCGTGGCTAATCCTTCAAGGCCTGGTGTGGACGGAGTTTCACTCCAACACCGTGGTTGACCAAATTGTGGTTATAACAACTTATTAAGAGGGAGCTTGAGTTGGGGGCTCGCTTCTGTTCGAGTATCTCTTTTCGGTGCGCATTTGGAACACAATTAAGATGTGGCAGTGGCACGGGCTAACCCATTATCACCACACTCTTCTAGTCTAACTCCTTCTCGGTGAAGGTGTCTTGGGAATCTTCGAGTAAGTACATGCCAATCACGGAAATGTTTTTGCCTCCCTCACCATGCTAACCTCCTAGGGGATCTGGGATGGGTGGAACACGATGTTTTTTTTCCGCAAATCTCATCCACCATGTTCGACAAGATTAAGACTGAGGCTTCATGGGTTTGAGATCCATTATGCAAGGGTAGACTTTTGTATGTTTTCGTGACGTTTGCACTTCCTGAGAGACGTGACAAAACTTTTGCCACCATTTGAAAATGAGTTATTAATATGGTGCCCTATTAATATGCCGTCCTAGACTAGACTAGGCTTAGCTGCAAATAAAAACGACCAACCAGATTAAGTAAGGAAGAGCCACTAATTTTCCACCTTGGTCGCGCTGCAGTTTCTAATAATACCTGAATACCGGAACGGAGGGAGTAAATGAGGACATTTATTTGTCTTGAAATATTTAGGAGACGCATTTCTTTTGGGGAAAATATTGTTAAGACTTTCCATCCTAGCTCTACTAATACGGTTCTATAATACAGGTGGCGCTCTTGACTGAGCTTTAAATAAACTGCAAGCAAACTCCTACTACTACCAGAACGGCACGACTTGGACGAATCGAAACCAAAATCGAGCCACATGGAGGAGAAGACGTCCTAGGCAATATACTCGCCTTCCCCGAAGCGAAGAGAACGTGCCGTCCCGATACACCGTGGCCGCGAGGAAATTGCAGCCCAAAATTCCCGGTTCAGGCGCGGGCGTCGTGGGCGGTGCTGCTGCCGCAGCGACTGACTCGGCACCTAGCAGGCGCAGCTAGCTCCGCTACCCACTCCAGACCTGCAACAAAGTTCCCGTCTTCCGTTCCCCCTTCGGCGGCCGGCGACGCGGCGGCGACCCGTTCGCATACATACTGCTCTCAGATTTGACCTTTCCCGGAGCTTTCGACTGGTGGCGGCGACTGATGATCCCTAGAGAACCGCCGCTGCAGCGCGACGACTAGCCGCAGCTGACGATCCCCGCCGGCCGCGGCGCCCGAGGTTAGTTGGCCTCTGCTCTGCTCTGTGGGTGGTGTCAGATTCGGTTGAAGTTTGTCAAGTAATATCCTCTGGGATTTTGGTCGAGCCGGCGACTCGGTAGTAGCGATTTCTGAATTTTGTATTCGCCTCGTCGTGCTCGGTTAGTGGTGCGCGCTCCTCCCCTCCCGGGGTGCCGTCGTGCCGTCCTCCTCGGAGCACAACAATTACTCGCTTCCGTTCTTTGGGAACCCCCGATATCTCCCCCTGGCTCAGGTACTCCAATGCTCTCCCTGCTCTCGCCGCCTCTTCGTCTCCGATCCCTCCCCCGCCCTCTTCTTCCCCGCGATTCGGTGCCGCCGACGGCTGCTGAACCATCCAGCTAGCTGCTGCTGCTGGACGGGCCTGGATTGATTGATTTATAGGTAAGGAAAGCTACCTTTCAGTTCAGTTCAAAAAGGAAAGCTACCTTCTTGATGGGACGGGTTGTTCCAAGAGTTTCTTGGGGATTCTCCGTTCGCTGCCGCGCGCGCTGGGCAATCGAGATCCGAGCAGTTGTTCCTCTCCGTGTAGCTACCTCCCGATCTGATTTCTTCGTGCTACTCCAATCATGTTTGGTTCCATTGGGTCCTTGTCCAGCTCGCAGCATCGATCTTGAGTTGACCCAAGATTTTTCTTTTCCTTTTGGAAACTCCCCCCCATTGGACTTCTGCTGCCGGCGCGGCCCGTTTTTCCACGGAAATTCGGTGAACCCCCGTATCCCACGTCAAGCCCGCGCCTGCACGCAGAATAGGAACCAAATTGGCACCTTGTTTTTGGTAAAGTCGGCTTCTTTTTTAGTGTTGTTTGCTCACCAGTAACATCCTTTCCTGTGGTTGTGTAGATGATGGAGAATCATCAAATCGAGATGGGGGCAATCAAGGCAAACGGTCTGGAGGTGCCAAATGGCGGGCTGCGGCCAAGCGTGATGCCGTCCTGGAGCTTGCACAAGCCTGTGGGCAGAGTATTGCAGAGCATCAGGACCGTCATTTTCACGTCCAAGCTCAACTTGCTGATGCCGTTTGGGCCTGCAACCCTCATTCTCTACTACACTACAAATTGGCATGTAAGTGTCTTGTTCACTGAATTGGTGCGTTAATTATGGTATATCACTAGTGGTAGTTTTTTCACTTCAAATGATACTTCAACAGCACTTGGACACCTTTCATAAGTTGTAAGCACCTAAGAGTACCCGATTGGGCAAAGCTTACGGCTGTACTGTCAACGGTCTTCAGTAACATATAGTTTGATCAGTACATCATTCATAGACATTTGTTCATTCAGGGTCCAGTTCAGTGTTAGCTCAAGTTACAGATGACCCTGTCAATGCTGAAATATTTCTACTTGATTGATATTGCAGGGAATGATTTTCCTATTCAGCATGCTAGGAATTACACCGCTAGCTGAGCGGTTGGGTTATGCAACTGAGTGAGTTACTAAAATCTTTTTTTTTTTGCGAGAAGTTACTAAATTATTCTACTTACTCTCCTCACCTTATTGATATTTTGTCATCAATTATTGTTCTGCAGGCAGCTCGCAATATACACTGGACCAACACGTATGTGTCCTTATCTTCATGCTTTATTACTGAATAGAAATTCAGACCTTTTTTAATCAAGTATGAAAACATCGTGCTTTTCTCAATATTGCAGTTGGAGGCCTTCTGAATGCTACGTTTGGAAATGCGACTGAAATGATCATAGCAATATATGCTTTGAAAAATGGAATGATCCGAATAGTTCAGCAATCACTATTGGGTTCTATATTATCGAATATGCTATTGGTAGTCGGCTGTGCTTTCTTTGCTGGTGGTATTGTTCATCGCAACAAAGACCAAGTCTTCAGCAAGGTGATGTTTGTGCGAATTGTTTTTATGTTTCCCCATGGGAATTGTGTAATAATCAGATCGAAATTTTATTTTCTGCAGGCAAATGCTGTTGTTAACTCAGGTTTACTGTTGATGGCTGTTATGGGACTGATGTTTCCTGCTGTGCTTCATTTCACACATTCAGAAGTGCAGCAAGGAGCTTCTGAGGTTGCTCTTTCAAGGTTCAGTAGTTGTATTATGCTTGTGGCATATGCAAGCTATCTTTATTTTCAACTAAGTGGACGGAACAACAGTTACACTCAACTTGGCAATGTAAGTGCGGTACATCAATAGTGTATTCATTGCTGATGTCAAGTTTATAGAATCTGTTATGGGTTTATCTACGTTAGTTCAATTTCAAGACAAATCATCTTGGCAGTTTCAGTTTGGAACACCATATGATAAACCAAACTTACTTGATAAAAGAACTATTTAGATCATTTACAAATAAAGCTGCAAACCATGCTTTGTCATTTGCTGAAAGTTTCACCAATATTATCAATACTGCAGGAAGAAATGCCTAATGAGGATGCCACCGAGGAAGATGAAGAGATAGAGCTTAGCATGTGGGAGGCTATTACATGGCTTGCAGTGTTAACGATATGGATTTCTGTCCTTTCTGAATACCTGGTTAATGCCATTGAGGTATTCTATTTCTTCCACAGTAGTAAAGGACAAAAAACAACATCAGTTTTTCTATAGATGTTATAGCCGAAGTGAGTTACAACCAACCTGTTATAGTACTACTTGATGACTTAAGCAAATATGTTTTGTTGATAGTGAGCCACTCGGGAAAATGTTGATCTTAAATTTTAAAATGGTTACGGGTGTTAATTGATGGCTTACCAAATTGACATGGCATATACATGAATAGTAGACATATATGTAATAACTACCTTGTAAGACAGATTTAGCTATTCTTGGCATGGTACCAATATATTTTTAGTCGTACAAGTTAACTGTATACCTTTGCAAGGATGTAATTATTCAGTGATTTGCTCTATTGCTGCCAGGGAGCATCAGATTCATTGAACCTACCGGTTGCTTTTATCAGTGTGATTTTGCTTCCTATCGTGGGCAATGCAGCTGAACATGCTAGCGCAATAATGTTTGCCATGAAAGATAAGCTTGTAAGTGTTCAGATCTGCTTACTGTTGTTGTTTTATCATTTAGCATCCTCCTAACTGTTTTTGCATTTTCTTTTTTTCTGCCACAGGACATAACGATAGGTGTTGCAATTGGATCATCAACACAGATATCAATGTTTGTGGTATGCTTATATCCGAATATGATAATCTGTGTGAATGTTAGCAGTTGCTTAACTAAGTATGTTGCTGGTCTTTTGGCAGAAATTTGACCTATGTTTTCTTTTAATACAGATTCCATTTTGTGTTGTCGTTGGTTGGATGATGGGGCAAAAGATGGACTTGAATTTTCAACTGTTTGAGACAGCAACTCTCTTCATAACAGTACTTGTTGTGGCATTTCTGCTTCAGGTAGGTCGTTATGTCGATTAAGAACTATTTTCGTAAAACATGTGGCTGAGCTTGAAGTGTGTTTCTGTTATTTTATCCCTTTAGAACGTATCTCTAGTTTACCCTTTGGGCGGATGTAATACATAATTGAAGCTTGTAAGGCGTTTCGGTTGGTGTGCCCCTTGAGAACACATCTCTAGTTTACCCGTTGGCCGGATCTAATGGAGACATCTATCTTGTTAAAGCTTTATGATCATGTGCTCCTTTGTCTTTGTAGGATGGCATCGCGAACTATTTGAAAGGATTTATGCTGATTCTGTGTTATCTAATAGTTGCTGCAAGTTTCTTTGTTCATGTTGATCCACAATCAAGTAAGTAGTAATTATTTGGTTATAGTTTTTCCTCAAATTTGACTGTTTTTAGTCATTTCATATCTCGAAGACATATGCCTTCAGAAATATTGACTTACCATTCTTTTGCAGGCGATGATGATTGACGCTAGCACCAACTACACTGTAATTACTGTACCAAATACCCTTGAAGATCCGCTAATCGTATTATGATGAGCTACTAGGCTATGCTCCTCCATAGAAAAGCTGAGCCTTCCTGAAGCAGCATCTTGGGAGGAGCATCACGCCTTGTTGGTTCTTTCCTGTACTGCGGCAGGATTCCTCGCGACTCCCTTGCCAACTGCCTTTTGAGGAGCAACTAGTGGTAATCATCGTAATGTATACAGAAACAACAAGACCACCCACTGTAGAGTCTGTTGTATTCAATTTGTTGAGTTAACAAGCCCTTCTTTTTTCTTTCTCTATTTCTTTTAATCTCGGGTTGGTCTGTTGGCTACAAATATATGTTCTTCAGTCCTACAGATACGTGTGAATATTGGTTGAGGACAGTCAATTTTCATGGTGGGTATATTGCCTAATATCGTGCCAGACTTTCAACTTATATTGGTCAACTCCTTTGCTAGTCAGCAATGGGCGTCTGCTAGCTGGAATAATAGCTAATCAGACATTCCAGTCCAGTTTGGCGGTCAACTTCTCTTAGTCAACAGATCACTGAACGTACAGAGAGGTGAAAAGATGTCATGGCATGTGAAATCCTTCGTTAAAGAAACACAAATCTACAAGTTGCTATTTGACTTCTTGTCTGAAGGCTCTTTGGGCAGCTGGGCATGCAATCTGAATAGAGCCATGATGGGCTTGACTCAGTGGCTGCCGCAGGAAAAAACTACTAGGTGAGCACAATTCAAATTTTTTTTTGCACTAGCATGCGTGTTATAAATTGTTTGCCAAATGAATAACATAGATAGATTAAAAAAATGAATAATATAGATGCCAATTGATTCAAAACATTGTAGTTTAATACGTATGTTTTAAATGTGCATGAATTGGACACCGATAGTTCAGAACATGAGCATATTCCTGGATGATGAAATATAGCATAGCAAGGAATTACCATCACCACAAGGCAGGATAATGCCGGAGAGGGGAGGCTACAGGGGGGGCAGAGGGGATGCAACATACCCTTAGATTGCTAATTCGGTGGCTCAACAAGCCGCATGAGCCTTCTTTCAACATCTATGAAATACATGAGAGTATATGTTTCTTGAAATGTGAACCATTTGTAAACTCGTGGCTGGTTCCCCCTATTTGGGGGCCATGTTCAGTCTTGTAGTCTGAACAGTAGTGGGTAAAAGAAAGTTCTCAATGGGCCATAGCCTACCTGGCCCACTCGGAGGGGCTGTATATGGCCGACCAAGTATAGAATCATGTTTTCCATTTCTTTAGGTCACCTGAATCGTCTTCTCCCCTCAACAAAAACTGAATCGTATTTATGTTCAAAACAAAAACTGAATCGTATTCAAGCTGGCCTAGTGACAAGGCACCAAGATGCTAATTCGGCACGGGAATCATCGCCATCGCTGCCAATGCCAACAGCATGGAATGCATCTAGAGGAGCTTTGGAAACGGCTAGGGCTCCGCCCCGGTATCGTCCTAGGGGATGCCACGGGAGCGTGTACCCGTTCGTTTTTTTTAACCAGGAGGGAGGTAGTAGGAAGCAATGAGAGTGGCATTCAAAATGAAGCAAACCCAAAGGGCGTGATTGGATGCTCGTAGGGAAATTTCCTTGTTTTCCCATTTGACCCGGTTGATGCCGTATAAGGAGAAACGAAGCTTGGGCTATGTTGTGCACTACCTTTGGTTGCAAGCAATGTTACTAGTGATATGAGGGGAGAAGTAAAGACAAGACTGATTGGTAGGCCACAAATCGTGTTTCTCGGCTTCGTTGATGCAACCCACAATATTTGGCAGCTCACATTAGTCTCAATACGGTTACGTTGCACGCACGGTTGGTGAGGTTACAAATGATCACACAAGCTCATGACCGCATGAAATACACGATCTAGATCACAAGGACGACAATGATAAAGTTCTTCAGGCTGCTGCCTTCACAGTGACGTGCGATCTTTGGTGGAGCTTCATGAACCTCGACGTGCTGATGCACATAGTAGCCTGACTCCCGCGATAAGAACTGTGAGTAAGCTTGTAGTAGCCTGACTCCCGCGATAAGAACTGTGAGTAAGCTTCTTCTGCTTCCTATCTAGTCTTGTACCCTTGGTGGAGGTTGTTCTCATATCCCGTCACAAGAGGCCCAACCTCCTTCCACGAACTTTACACTCCTGACACTCTTCCATAGTATACCACATACCAGTTATACTTCTACCAAGACAGGACATAGGAAACATATCAAGGAACATACCATTGCAAGACAAGTGCAGAACATAAGCTAAGCAACATAAGCATGCATGATCATAAAGCATCACAGAAGTTCAGTCTACCAGCTAGCGTGATCTTAATAACGGTCACACTAGCTCCTATGGTGTCATCCTACCACCACGTCAAAAGAGGGTGTAATCCTACCACCCGCAGCACCGGAAGTTCAACATCATGTAAGGGGTTAGTATATACCACCTCACATAATGTACATGCCCTGGCATAATTGTTCATCAAGTCCTGGCTACTTCAAAATGTACAACCAACATCGTCATCGTCTTCACCATGCATGCATCACCACCACCCCAGCACATGGAAGCACTAGACGTAGTAGTGATTGCCTAGGAAGGTCCTTAGCCCCAGCTCCCTGCGGTCCTCTGCCATATGGACAAACCGTTGCCCTGAGACATGTTGTCAAAGAGGTGGCTTAGAGCAACCATCTTCGCCTCTGCACTGAAGGTACGTGAGGCATCCATGACGGCGGGGTACAGGGAAGGGTGTACATCGGGAGGGGCAGCATTGGTGATGGCCTCCGCCACCGCTATGACAACTTCTATGATGAAGGTCATGTGGCCAACGTCCTCCTCAGCAAAGACATACCTCTTTCTCTTCCTGGCAGCGTCAGCATACGCTGTAGCTCCTGGATGAGGAGCAGCACTAGCGCCAACACCAGGTGAGGCAAGATGGTAGTCGTCGTCATGCACAACTGTATCAGAGTCCTGAGTGCTAGGGTCATCTGCTCCGAGTGTTCCCAGAGGCATGCTAGAGCCCATCGCATACCTGCTGGTGGCAAGGCAAAAGGCAAAGATCTGTTGCATCTGTGAGTAGTTGGTTATTGGTTTTTTGAGGAACTAGGCATCCTTTGTGTGAGCCTAACACATGGGGACAAACAGTTGGTTACACGACATGTTAAGTTGTGCAAGTGAGAGGTCAATACCTATGTAGTGATCGTGCTCCAGGATGATGGTGTTTGTGTCCTCATCCCATCCGGCGGCGCTGAGTTCTCTAAGCTTGTTGACATGGATCCACCCAGATCTCCACTTACGCAGGTGTTTGTACACCTGTGTTGACGACACCCATGTTGGTAGTACTCAAAGATCTTCTTGGCACAGTCATTCAGATGGACCTCCTTAAACTCCTTCTCTGTCCTGATGCCACTCTTGATTATTTTGCACATCCGGTTCAGGACGAACAAGGAGAGGTAAGGTGGCCACTTCGTAGTGGTCTTGCCCAACTTAAGCCCCCCACCAGTGGTGTGGCCTTTACCAATCTTGCTCGTCTTCTTCTTTGCGTTCAAGGTTGCAGCTGTAAGGGTCATGGTCATCAATAAGCAACGAACGCAAGAGGGCGCCGGCTTCATTTCAACGTCCTACGGGTAAGTCGATGCTAGCTAGGTCTCAGGAACTAAGGACATGTTGTCCTGGGTATCAATCAGGGCTTGGCCGATGCCATCGAGGGTGTACACCTAGGTAGGGGTTAGTTGCGCGTTAATACAGTTCAAAGTTGCAAGATTATATGTGAATGTAGTACACAGGCATGTAACTTACTATAGATCTAGCACAAAGGCTTACTAATTTCACACACATGAGGTTGATTCCGTCCAGATCTACATAGCAACGATTTAAACAAGAGATGGAATAGCAACCTTCAAGCACAATGATACGTCTCCAACGTATCTATAATTTCTTATGTTCCATGCCACATTATTGATGATATCTACATGTTTTATGCACACTTTATGTCATATTCGTGCATTTTCTGGAACTAACCTATTAACAAGATGCCGAAGTGCCGGCTCTCGTTTTCTCGCTGTTTTTGGTTTCAGAAATCCTAGTAACGAAATATTCTCGGAATTGGACGAAATCAACGCCCAGGTTCCTATTTTGCCCGGAAGCATCCAGAACACCCGAGAGCAGCCAGAGGGAAGCCCTGGGGGCCCCACACGCCACCCTGGCGCGGCCAGAGGGGGGGCCGCGCCGCCCTATGGTGTGGTGGCCCCAGGCCCCCTCCGAGGCTCCCCTTTCGCCTATTTAAAGTTCCTGACCTAAAAACCCCGACGGAATAAGCCACGGTACGCGAAACCTTCCAGAGCCGCCGCCATCGTGAAGCCAAGATATGGGGGACAGGAGTCTCTGTTCCGGCACGCCGCCGGGACGGGGAAGTGCCCCCGGAAGGCTCCTCCATCGACACCGCTGCCATCTCCACCGCCATCTTCATCACCGCTGCTGCTCCCATGAGGAGGGAGTAGTTCTCCATCGAGGCTCGGGGCTGTACCGGTAGCTATGTGGTTCAATCTCTCTCCTATGTACTTCAATTCAATAATCTCATGAGCTGCCTTACATGATTGAGATTCATATGATGATGCTTGTAATCTAGATGTCATTATGCTAGTCAAGTGGGTTTTACTTATGTGATCTCCGGGAGACTCCTTGTCCCACGTGTGTAAAGGTGACAAGTGTGTGCACCATGTGGGTCTCTTAGGCTATATTTCACGTGAATACTTATTCACCGTTATGAATGGCGTAGTGAAGTGCTTATTCATATCTCTTTATGATTGCAATGTGTTTTGTATCACAATTTATCTATGTGCTACTCTAGTGATGTTATTAAAGTAGTTTTATTCCTCCCGCACGGTGTAATGGTGACAAGTGTATGCATCCGTGTTAGTACTTGGCGTAGGCTATGATTATGATCTCTTGTAGATTATGAAGTTAACTATTGCTATGATGGTATTGATGTGATCTATTCCTCCTACATGGTGTGAAGGTGACAGTGTGCATGCTATGTTAGTACTTGGTTTAGTCGTGTCGATCTTTCATGCACTCTAAGGTTATTTAAATATGAACATTGAATTGTGGAGCTTGTTAACTCCGGCATTGAGGGTTCGTGTAATCCTACGCAATGTGTTCATCATCCAACAAGAGAGTGTAGAGTATGCATTTATCTATTCTGTTATGTGATCAAAGTTGAGAGTGTCCACTAGTTAAAGTCTAATCCCTAGGCCTTGTTCCTAAATACCGCTATCGCTGCTTGTTTACTCGTTTCTTCGCGTTACTACTGCTGCGTTACTACCGCTTGTTTACTTCCTACAATATTACTACCATCAATCGCACGCCAGTAAGCTATTTTCTCGGCGCCGTACTACTCGCTCATATTCATTCATACCACTTGTATTTCACTATCTCTTCGCCGAACTAGTGCACCTATTAGGTGTGTTGGGGACACAAGAGACTTCTTGCTTTGTGGTTGCAGGGTTGCTTGAGAGGGATATCTTTGACCTCTTCCTCCCCGAGTTCGATAAACCTTGGGTGATCCACTTAAGGGAAAACTTGCTGCTGTTCTACAAACCTCTCGCTCTTGGAGGCCCAACACTGTCTACGAGAAAAGAAGCGTGAGTAGACATCAAGCTATTTTCTCGGCGCCGTTGCCGGGGAGGAAAGGTAAAAGGTACTCACACTCCGGATCTCGGCTACTAAGCTATTTTCCGGCGCCGTTGTAAGTACTCGAAGCTATTTCCTTTAGATCCCGCAATTGCATCTTTTGGTTTCTTGTTTACACTAGTTAGGCATAATGGACAACAATGAGCTTCTTATTCTATTTCCTGATTTAAGACATGGATTGTTTGCTGCGAAAATTAAAAAACCTATGGAATCTTATTTGCATGCTAGTAACAATGATATTAGTATGAACGCTTTGAACACCATTGTTGCTAATGATATGGAAAATTCTAAGCTTGGGGAAGCTGGTTTTGATGAGCATGATATTTTTAGTCCCCCAAGCATTGAGGAGAAAATTTTCTTTGATGATACTTTGCCTCCTATTTATGATGATTATAATGATAGTGGTCTTTTGGTTCCGCCTACTATGGAGAGTAAATTTTATTATGATTATACTATGCCTCCTACACTTGATGAGAATAATAATGATAGCTACTTTGTTGAATTTGCTCCCACTACAACTAATAAAATTGATTATGCCTATGTGGAGAGTAATAATTTTATGCATGAGACTCATGATAAGAATGCTTTATGTGATAGTTATATTGTTGAGTTTGCTCATGTTGCTACTGAAAGTTATTATGAGAGAGGAAAATATGGTTGTAGAAATTTTCATGTTACTAAAACACCTCTCTATGTGCTGAAATTTTTGAAGCTACAGCTTGTTCTATCTTCCTATGCTTGTTACTTTGCTCTTCATGAACTTGTTTATTTACAAGATTCCTATGCATAGGAAGCATGTTAGACTTAAATGTGTTTTGAATTTGCCTCTTGATGCTCTCTTTTGCTTCAAATACTATTTCTTGCGAGTGCATCATTAAAATTGCTGAGCCCATCTTAATGGCTATAAAGAAAGAACTTCTTGGGAGATAACCCATGTGTTTATTTTGCTACAGTACTTTTATTTTGTATTTGTGTCTTGGAAGTTGTTTACTACTGTAGCAACCTCTCCTTATCATGTTTTTGTGCCAAGTAAAGTTTCTATGCTAAAGTTGATGTTATATTTGGGATCGCTGCGCAGAAACAGCATTGCCGTCTGTCACGAATTCTGGCATAAGTCTCTGTAAAAAATTCGAAAAATCTGAAAAATTACGAGCATGATCCTCAGATATGTACGCAACTTTCATTAGTTTTGAGTTTTTCCATTTGAGCAAGTTAAGTGCCCCTTTCAGATTCGTCTTTACGGACTGTTCTGTTTTTGACAGATTCTGCCTTTTATTTCGCATTGCCGCTTTTGCTTTATTGAATGGGTTTCTTTGTTCCATTAACTTTCAGAAGTTTTGTGCAATGTCCAGAAGTGTTAAGAATGATTGTGTCACCTCTGAACATGTGAATTTTGATTGTGCACTAACCCTCTAATGAGTTTGCTTGAAGTTTGGTGTGGCAGAAGTTTTCAAGGGTCAATAGAAGAGGGTGATATAATGTGATCGAGAAGAGTGAAAGGTCTAAGCTTGGGGATGCCCCGGTGGTTCATCCCTGCATATTTTAAGAAGACTCAAGCATCTAAGCTTGGGGATGCCCAACGCATCCCCTTCTTCATCGACAATTTATCATGTTTCTTCTAGTGAAACTATATTTTTATTCAGTCACATTTTATGTACTTTACTTGGAGCGTCTATTTGTTTTTGTTTATGTTTTTGTTTGAATAAATACTTGTGTGGGAGAGAGACACGCTCCGCTGGTTCATATGAACACATGTGTTCTTAGCTTTTAATGTTCATGGCGAAGGTTGAAACTGCTTCGTTAATTGTTATATGGTTGGAATAAGAAAATGCTACATGTAGTAATTGGTAAAATGTCCTGGATAATGTGATACTTGGCAATTGTTGTGCTCATGTTTAAGCTCTTGCATCATATACTTTGCACTCATTAATGAAGAAATACATAGAGCTTGCTAAAATTTGGTTTGCATAATTGGTCTCTCTAAAGTCTAGATAATTTCTAGTATTGAGTTTTGAACAACAAGGAAGGCGGTGTAAAGTCTTATAATGTTTACAATATGTCTTTTATGTGAGTTTTGCTCGCACCGGTTCATCCTTGTGTTTGTTTCAAATAACCTTGCTAGCCTAAACCTTGTATCGAGAGGGAATACTTCTCATGCATCCAAAATCCTTGAGCCAACCACTATGCCATTTGTGTCCACCATACACCTACCTACTACATGGTATTTCTCCGCCATTCCAAAGTAAATTGCTTGAATGCTACCTTTAAACAATTCAAAAGTTATTACCTCTTATTTGTGTCAATGTTTTATAGCTCATGAGGAAGTATGTGGTGTTTATCTTTCAATCTTGTTGGGCAACTTTCACCAATGGACTAGTGGCTTCATCCGCTTATCCAATAATTTTGCAAAAAGAGCTGGCAATGGGATTCCCAGTCCCAAATTAATTAACAAAAATAGACACTCCTTCATGGTATGAGATTGTTGGCAGGCACCCGAGGATTCAGTTAGCCATGGTTTGTGAAAGAAAGGTTGGAAGGAGTGCCACCCAAAAATAAAATAAAATGGGAGCCGCTCTTTGAAGGTTTGTCTGGCAAGGGGTTAGAGTACCCGCTACCATTCGTTGACAACAACAAACACCTCTCAAAACTTTACTTTTATACTCTCTTTATGTTTTCAAAATAAAAGCTCTAGCACAAATATAGCAATCGATGCTTTCCTCTTTGAAGGACCATTCTTTTACTTTTATTGTTGAGTCAGTTCACCTATTTCTCTCCATCTCAAGAAGCAAACACTTGTGTGAACTGTGCATTGATTCCTACATACTTGCATATTGCACTTGTTATATTACTTTACATTGACAATATCCATGAGATATACATGTTATAAGTTGAAAGCAACCGCTGAAACTTAATCTTCCTTTGTGTTGCTTCAATACCTTTACTTTGATTTATTGCTTTATGAGTTAACTCTTATGCAAGACTTATTGATGCTTGTCTTGAAAGTGCTATTCATGAAAAGTCATTGCTTTATGATTCAGCTGTTTACTCATGTCATTACCATTGTTTTGATCGCTGCATTCATTACATATGCTTACAATAGTATGATCAAGTTTATGACGGCATGTCACTTCGGAAATTATCTTTGTTATCGTTTTACCTGCCGGGACGAGCAGTAACTAAGCTTGGGGATGCCGATACGTCTCCAACGTATCTATAATTTCTTATGTTCCATGCCACATTATTGATGATATCTACATGTTTTATGCACACTTTATGTCATATTCGTGCATTTTCCGGAACTAACCTATTAACAAGATGCCGAAGTGCCAGTTCCGTTTTACGCTGTTTTTGGTTTCGAAATCCTAGTAACGAAATATTCTCGGAATTGGAAGAAATCAACGCCCAGGTTCCTATTTTGCCCGGAAGCATCCAGAACACCCGAGAGCAGCCAGAGGGAAGCCCTGGGGGCCCCACACGCCACCCTGGCGCGGCCAGAGGGGGGGCCACGCT
The DNA here is from genome assembly GCF_022539505.1 of Lolium rigidum. NCBI lineage: Eukaryota > Viridiplantae > Streptophyta > Magnoliopsida > Poales > Poaceae > Lolium > Lolium rigidum. The sequence continues at coordinate 39,573,642 of NC_061514.1, read as the reverse complement.
GCCCTATGGTGTGGTGGCCCCAGGCCCCCTCCGAGGCTCCCCTTTCGCCTATTTAAAGGTCCTGACCTAAAAACCCCGACGGAATAAGCCACGGTACGCGAAACCTTCCAGAGCCGCCGCCATCGCGAAGCCAAGATCTGGGGGACAGGAGTCTCTGTTCCGGCACGCGAAGCCAAGATCTGGAAGCACTAGACGTAGTAGTGATTGCCTAGGAAGGTCCTTAGCCCCAGCTCCCTGCGGTCCTCTGCCATATGGACAAACCGTTGCCCTGAGACATGTTGTCAAAGAGGTGGACAAACCTCGCAGATCGACAAGGGAACGTGCCACT